>NW_028319159.1:130000-422500 GCF_062004578.1 Staurois parvus | reverse complement strand
TCATTGGTATTAGTGGGAGGAATAGTGCCCCATCATTGGTGTCAGGGGTAGAAATAGTACCCCATTATTGGTATCAGTGAGAGGAATAGTGCCTCATCATTGGTATTAGTAAAGGAATAGTGCCCCATCATTGGTATCATTGGGAGGGACAGCATCCCATCTTTGGTGTCAGGGGTAGAAATAGTGCCCCATCATTGATATTAGTAAAGGAATAGTGCATCATCATTGGTATAATTGGGAGGAACAGTGTCCCATCTTTGGTGTCAGGGGTAGAAATAGTGCCCCATCGTTGATATTACTAAGGGAATAGTGCTCCATCATTGGTATCATTGGGAGGAACAGTGTCCCATCTTTGGTGTCAGGGGTAGAAATGGTGCCCCATCGTTGATATTACTAAGGGAATAGTGCCCCATCATTGGTGTCAGTGGGAGGAATAGTGCCCCATCATTGGTATCAGTGGGAGGAATAGTGCCCCATCATTGGTACCAGTGGGAGGAATAGTGCCCCATCATTGGTATCAGTGGGAGGAATAGTGCCCCATCATTGGTATCATTGGGAGGAACAGTGTCCCATCTTTGGTGTCAGGGATACAAATAGTGCCCCATCATTGATATTAGTAAAAGAATAGTGCCTCATCATTGGTATCATTGGGAGGAACAGCGTCCCATCTTTGGTGTCAGGGGTAGATATAGTGCCCCATCATTGATATTAGTAAAGGAATAGTGCCTCATCATTGGTATAATTGGGAGGAACAGTGTCCCATCTTTGGTGTCAGGGGTAGAATTAGTGCCCCATCATTGGTATTAGTAAGGGAATAGTGCCTCATCATTGGTATCATTGGAAGGAACAGTGTCCCATCTTTGGTGTCAGGGGTAGAATTAGTGCCCCATCATTGGTATCATTGGGAGGAACAGCGTCCCATCTTTGGTGTCAGGGGTAGATATAGTGCCCCATCATTGATATTAGTAAGGGAATAGAGCCTCATCATTGGTATCATTGTAAGGAACAGTGTCCCATCATTGGTGTTAGGGGTAGAAATGGTGCCCCATCGTTGATATTAGTAAGGGAATAGTGCCCCATCATTGGTATCATTGGGAGGAACAGTGTCCCATCTTTGGTGTCAGGTGTAGAAATAGTGCCCCATCATTGATATTAGTAAGAGAATAGTGCCCCATCATTGGTATCAGTGGGAGGAATAGTGCCTCATTATTGGTGTCAGTGGGAGGAATAGTGTCCCATCATTGGTATCAGTGGGGGGAATAGTGCCCCATCATTGGTGTCAGTGGGAGGAATAGTGCCCCATCATTGGTATCAGTGGGAGGAATAGTGTCCCATCATTGGTGTCAGTGGGAGGAATGGTGTCCCATCATTGGTATCAGTGGGAGGAATAGTGCCCCATCATTGGTGTCAGTGGAAGGAATAGTGCCCCATCATTGGTATTAGTGGGAAGAATAGTGCCCCATCATTGGTATTAGTGGGAAGAATAGTGCCCCATCATTGGTATTAGTGGGAAGAATAGTGCCCCATCATTGGTATCAGTGGGAGGAATAGTGCCCCATCATTGGTATCAGTGGGAGGAATAGTGCCCCATCATTGGTATCAGTGGGAGGAATAGTGCCCCATCATTGGTATCAGTGGGAGGAATAGTGCCCCATCATTGGTATCAGTGGGAGGAATAGTGCCCCATCATTGGTGTCAGTGGGAGGAATAGTGCCCCATCATTGGTGTCAGTGGGAGGAATAGTGCCCCATCATTGGTATTAGTGGGAGGAATAGTGCCCCATCATTGGTATCAGTGGGAGGAATAGTGCCCCATCATTGGTATCAGTGGGAGGAATAGTGCCCCATCATTGGTGTCAGTGGGAGGAATAGTGCCCCATCATTGGTATCAGTGGGAGGAATAGTGCCCCATCATTGGTATCAGTGGGAGGAATAGTGCCCCATCATTGGTGTCAGTGGGAGGAATAGTGCCCCATCATTGGTGTCAGTGGGAGGAATAGTGCCCCATCATTGGTATTAGTGGGAAGAATAGTGCCCCATCATTGGTATCAGTGGGAGGAATAGTGCCCCATCATTGGTATCAGTGGGAGGAATAGTGCCCCATCATTGGTATCAGTGGGAGGAATAGTGCCCCATCATTGGTGTCAGTGGGAGGAATAGTGCCCCATCATTGGTATCAGTGGGAGGAATAGTGCCCCATCATTGGTACCAGTGGGAGGAATAGTGACCCATCATTGATATTAGTAAGGGAATAGTGCCTCATCATTGGTATCATTGGAAGGAACAGTGTCCCATCTTTGGTGTCAGGGGTAGAAATAGTGCCCCTTTTCTGTTTTCAGTGGGTTGTCTTGGTGGTAACAGTGGGAGGAATAATGCCTCACTGTTGGTGCCAGAGAAAGGAATGGTGTCTCGTTGTTGTCATTGGAAGGAATAGCACCCCAAGGGATAAAGGCAAGTATAGGGCTGCCAAACAATAAAAAAATTTATTGAGAAAAATTCCCAGCTCAACTTACCAACCAGCCTGCAAACAAACCGAATTGTCCTGTCTAACAGTATGCGTTGAAAACAGGGGTTTAGTTACCACAGATTTGCAGACACATGCGTAAGCTACAGAGCCTCTTCACGACACCCCAATATTCTGCAGTTCCCAACTCTACGAATTTTGAGAGCCCCCATAGTAGAGGCACATGTATTTAATGGATAGACTGAGGGCAGGTGAGCCTGAGAGAGCCCACCCCTCATTAACCACTTCCAGTCCGGACACTTTTACCCCCTTCCTGTCCAGGGCAATTTTCAGCTTTCAGCGCTATCACACTTTGAATGACAATTGCGCGGTCATGCAACACTGTACCCAAATGAATTTTTTACCATTTTTTTTGAGACAGATAAAGCTTTATTTTGGTGGTATTTATTCACCGCTGAGATTTTTATTTTTTTTGCTATGTAAATGAAAAATTCCAAAAATTTTGAAAAAAAGTGTTTTTTTAATAAAATTTTGCAAATAAATAATATTTCATCATAAATCTTGGCCAAAATTTATTCCGTTATCTTTTTAGTAAAAAAAAAAATCCAAATTAGTTTATAACCAAAAATTATAATTTTTAAACATTTTTTTTACATTTTTTTTTTTTTATATTATATATATATATTTTTTTTTACATACTGTCACCCTAGCAGTACAGCGTCACCATGGTGACACTGTACTACTTGTGGGGGGTGATGAATTTTTTTTTTTTTATTTACACTGATTGCTTTTACACCCAGGATGTAAAAGCAATCATTTCTCTTTCTCTCTGTCTGCATTCTTGCAGTCATGGAGAAGTACAGAGTGAGCTGTTATTGGTCACAGCTTGTCACATGGTACAAGGCTGTTGTGAAAAGCCTTGTACCATGTGACCTCTGTGATCATTCACAGATTTCACACGTAGTAAGCAATGATGTTACAAGTAACATCTTGCTTACTACTTTGCATGTGATCACTGATTGGCCAATCAGTGATCACATGATCGGGGCCTCGTACAGAGGTCCCGTCCGACGATCGGTGTTTCACTGTGTCCGGAGGACACAGCGGGCACCTGATCGCGGTGCTGCGCGTTCCCAGGGAGCGCGCACAAGCAGGGTGCGGGGAGGCCGTTTATAAACGGCCACCCGACCCTGCACTGCCACCGTCTGGCCGTTTATATAGAACGGCCAGTCGGGAAGGGGTTAAAGGTATAGGAGCGCACTGGACACCCTGCATGTAGGACAATGGCAGCCAAGGTGTCCACTGCGCCCCCCACTAACAGGGCAACAGTACAAGAAATGGCCACTGCCCCAGTCTATAACTGGCCTTCACAGCAAGGAGCACATGGAAGGGCGATGTACGTCAAACAATAAAAGAGAAAAATTCCCGGCTCAGCTTACCAACCAGTCTGCAAACAAACCGAATGAGCCTGTCCAACAGTATACGTTAAAAACAGGCCACAGATCGCAATCGAAGACAATAGACAATAGAAACACTCAGGACTAGGCTTGGATGCACAATACACTTCACCGCATCTCACCATGTCAACAGATAAAATCATTGTTTGCTCATTACAGTTGACGTTGCTGCAATACATTTCACGTCTTTACTGTTTCTCTTATAGTAATCATGCATAAATATTACAAACATTACAAAGATCCCAGCCATTTAGACCTTTTCTATTTAAAAATCACAAAGCATTACTTTCTAGTCTCTTTGAGTCATTACTGAATGCAATCCGAATATTGAAAACTAGGTACGATCGCCGGGCTTTAAATACATTGAGAATATAAGACATTACAGGATCGCTGATAGCAACTTTCAGGGTCATTTGGATCACATCGAGAATCATTATTTCTGAAAATGTCAGAGAAAAGTGTTGCTCTGTAGATGCTTATCTAAATCATGCATCAGAAATTAAATTATAATTGCATATAGTGCGCAAAACAGCCTAAAGAACTATCATTTCCGCGTTATATATAGATGTAATTATATTGCTTTTATTATTTATTTTATCATGATAATCCCAATAAAATTGTAATAAACCTGCATTTGCATCTCCCTCCCATCTGCCCCCCAGCAGTCTATATCTTACTTTTCAGATAATTGCATAACTGAACTCTTAATTACCATTCAGGGGCGGACTGACAACTCATGGGGCCCCCGGGCAATAGGGGATCATGGGGCCCCTGTGTCCTTGCCCAAACTCAAAAAAGCCTATGAAAAAGGTACCAGGGGCATCTCATGGGGCCCCCTAATGACCCCGGGCCCTCGGGCAGTTTCCAAATGCTCAGTCCGCCCCTGTTACCATTCCTCCTCCTATACATTCTCATAGTTCACATCACTTTTTGCCTTATTTTTTAACTTTTAACCAGTTCCCCTCCTAACCCCCTGCCCCCCCCCCCTGTACATTCTTTATGGACCAGTTTATTCGGCAATAACTTTGTCATTACTTAACCCCCCTGGCGGTATTCCCGAGTGTAGCTGGTGGTTAACTTTCAGCACCACAAACGGTAACCCCCCCTGAGCTACACTCGGGAATACACTGCAGTGTTGCTCCGGGATCTCTTCTGCACTTACCTTGTCCTGCGCTCCCGCGATGTCCCCCCTGCAGTGTCCCCGGCCATGTCCTGCGACCGATGCCGGCATCTGTCTTCTGGGTTCCGTTCCCTGTGACGTCGGGACGTACGGGGGACGGAACTGGCGGGAAATTCAAAAATGTAAAAATTTGACATTCACTAAATACACTAAAATCACATAGTATAACATTCCTGTATCAAACCATTTCACATACATTTTGTCCCGAGTGCTTTGTCCGGCGCCCTGCCTGCATTTTACTGTTATTATTATTATTATACAGTATTTATAAAGCGCCAATAGTTCGCTCAGCGCTGTACATTACAAAGGGGGACAGAACAATAACAATACAATGCAAAACATGAGGGGATTGAGGGCCCTGCTCCTTGGAGCTTACAATCTAGAAGGGAGGGGATGGTGGCACAGGAGGAGATAGCTGTGGGGGATGGAGTGGTAGGAAGAGTGGAGGAGGTCGGCAAGTTAGCAGGGGGTGGGGTAGGCTTCCCTGAAGAGATGGGTTTTCAGGGTGCGCCTAAAGGAGAGGAGAGTAGGTGATAATCTGATGGGTTGGGGTAGGAAGTTCCAGAGGATGGGTGACACCCTGGAGAAGTCCTGGAGGCGGGCATGGGAGGAGGAGACCAGGGAACTAGAGAGAAGGAGGTCTTGTGAGGAGCGGAGTGTGCGTGCTGGGCGGTACTTGGATATTAGGTCAGTGATGTAGTTCGGGGCAGTATGGTGGACGGCTTTGTACGTCAGTGTTAGGATTTTGAATTTGATCCGTTGTGCAATCGGAAGCCAGTGGAGGGATTGGCAGAGGGGGGTGGCGGAGACGGAGCGGTTGGAAAGGTGAATGAGTCTGGCAGCCGTATTCAGGATGGACTGAAGCGGGGATAGCCAGCGGCGAGGCAGGCCAGTGAGGAGGGAGTTGCAGTAGTCGAGTCGTGATATGATGAGGGAGTGGATGAGCTGTTTAGTGGTTTCTGGGGTTAGGAACGTGCGGATTTTGGCGATGTTGCGGAGGTGGAGTCTGCATGAGTTTGTTAAAGATTGGACTTGGGGCTGGAAGGATAGGTTGGAGTCCAGAATGACACCAAGTACTCTGGCCTGCGGGGCGGGTTTGATGGTGGCGTTGTTGGATGTGATGGAGAAGTCAATGGGGGGTGGTGTCCGGGCTGGTGGAGGACAAGAAACTCGGTTTTGGAGAGGTTCAGTTTAAGGAAGTAGAGCTACATCCAGTCTGATATGTAGCTCAGTAGGTGTGTGATTCGGGCGGAGACCGAGGGGGTGAGGTGGGGGGTTGAGAGATAGATTTGTGTGTCATCGGCATAGAGGTGGTAGTTGAAGCCGTGAGAGTGTATGAGTTGGCCAAGGGAGGAAGTGTAGATGGAGAAGAGAAGGGGCCCGAGGACGGAGCCTTGAGGGACCCCAACAGAGAGGGGGAGTGAGGGGGAGGTGGTAGCATTATAGGTAACGCTGAAAGAGCGTTGTGACAGGTAGGATGAGAGCCAGGAGAGAGCAGAATCTCTGAAGCTGAAGGAGTGTCGTTTTTTGAGGAGGAGGGGGTGGTCAACTGTGTCGAAGGCCATAGAGAGGTCAAGGAGTAGGAGCACTGAATAGTGGCCATTAGCTTTGGCGGTTAGCAGGTCATTGGTGAGTTTGAGTAAGGCAGTTTCGGTGGAGTGTAGGGGACGGAAGCCGGACTGTAGGGTTCTTTCTGCCTGGAAACTGAGAAACGTCCATGGCGTCCAAAAAGCATCCCTTTAGGTCAAAAGCGGTTTTAGACCGGCTAGAGAACAGCGATAGTAAATCAGAACCACTTGCAGAATTGAGTGATAATGATTCGTGGGGGAAATTCGTCATCAGACACTGAATATATATTTCGAATTTCAGTGTTTTTGGTTTGATTATATTATTGAATTAAATTTATTATTATTATATTATTATTTTTTATGATTTTTTATTATATTATAATTTATGATTTCGTGTTTCAAATTTTATCATCCCCGGGATGTTTACTAGACTTTTGTTCAGACAGATTTCAGTGAGTTATTCCTAAGAATTACAGGTCTACAATAAAAAAACAACAAATTTCCATTGAAAACAATGTACCGCTTTCAGCACAGAAATACTGACATAATCAGACCGCTAGGGAGGTTAAAATAACAAGGTAATACATATTGAGGGAGATTTACTAAAACTGGTACAAAATCTGGTGCAGCTGTGCATAGAAACCAATCATGTTTGGTTTTATTGTCAAAGCTTACCGTATATACTCGAGTATAAGCCGAGTTTTTCAGCACATTTTTTGTGCTGAAAAACGGCCCCCTCGGCTTATACTCAAGTCAACGTCTGCCCAGGGGGGGCGCGAGGCTCCGTCAAGGGGGGCGCGTACAGGGGTGGGCAGAGGGCTGCTGTCTCTTACCTGGCTCCCACGATGATCCATCCAGGAAGCGCTGCTCCTTCCGTCACTCCGGCCACTCCCTCACTCCTGCCGCTCGGCTCCGCCTCCTCACCGGTGATTGGCCACCAGAACTGTAGCTCAGGAAAGGTACACAGGCGGCCAATCACGGGCGAGGAGGCGGAGCCGAGCGGACCCGCGAAAATCGAGTGAGGGAAAAGCCGGTAAGTGTGCAGTGCAGAGGTGCTGCTGCAACCACATATGCTGGCTGCAGCAGCACAATACTGCAACAGGGGTCAGTAAGTGTCATTGGTGTCAGTGGGAGGAATAGTGCCGCATCATTGGTGTCACTGATACTAATGATGGGGCATTATTCCTCCCACTGACACCAACGATGGGGCACTATTCCTCCCACTGACACCAATGATGGGGCACTATTCCTCCCACTGATACTAATGATGGGGCACTATTCCTCCAACTGACACCAATGATGGGGCACTATTCCTCCCACTGACACCAATGATGGGTCACTATTCCTCCCACTGATACTAATGATGGGGCATTATTCCTCCCACTGACACCCACGATGGGGCACTATTCCTCCCAGTGATACCAATGATGGGGCACTATTCCTCCCACTGACACCAATGATGGGGCACTATTCCTCCCACTGATACCAATGATGGGGCACTATTCCTCCCACTGATAATAATGATGGGGCACTATTCCTCCCACTGATACCAATGATGGGGCACTATTCCTCCCACTGACACCAATGATGGGGCACTATTCCTCCCACTGATACCAATGATGGGGCACTATTCCTCCCACTGATACCAATGATGGGGCACTATTCCTCCCACTGATACCAATGATGGGACACTATTCCTCCCACTGACACCAATGATGGGGCACTATTCCTCCCACTGATACCAATGATGGGGCACTATTCCTCCCACTGATACCAATGATGGGGCACTATTCCTCCCACTGATACCAATGATGGGGCACTATTCCTCCCACTAATACCAATGATGGGGCACTATTCCTCCCACTGATACCAATGATGGGGCACTATTCCTCCCACTGACACCAACGATGGGGCACTATTCCTCCCACTGATACCAGTGATGGGGCACTATTCCTCCCACTGACACCAATGATGGGGCACTATTCCTCCCACTGACACCAATGATGGGGCACTATTCCTCCCACTGATACCAATGATGGGGCATTATTCCTCTCACTGACACCAATGATGGGGCACTATTCCTCCCACTGACACCAATGATGGGGCACTATTCCTCCCACTGATACCAATGATGGGGCACTATTCCTCCCACTGTCACCAATGATGGGGCACTATTCCTCTCACTGACACCAATGATGGGGCACTATTCCTCCCACTGACACCAATGATGGGGCACTATTCCTCCCACTGACACCAATGATGGGGCACTATTCCTCCCACTTTATTTTTTACATTGACTAGTAGGTGCCTCATTTCCCACCCTCGGCTTATACTCGAGTCAATAGTTTTTCCCAGTTTTTTTTGGTAAAATTAGGTACCTCGGCTTATATTCGGGTCGGCTTATACTCGAGTATATACGGTAATTGAACAAACTGAACTTAGAATCGTACGAAAAATTTTGCGGAACCACTGATCGAACGATTTTCTCTTTGTTGATGATCAGGATGTTTTAACCGATAACGATATTGTGAACGAAAAAATCCGGTTGAACAGTGAAAAATGTTGTTGTTCGGCATACGAACAACTGATTTTCTATGGGGGCGGTATGACGGTCGTACAAAAAAAATCTATCAAGCGCTATCACGCATGAGAGGAAACAGAAGATGAGCCATGTTGATGTCCAAGAAATCTTCATACACACGAACAAAAAATCCAAATTGTTAAAAGTAGATCGGCCGAATGAGATCATGAAACCAGAATTGTGCAGATTATATTTTATGTATCACTATTTATGTATATAGGTCATGTAATAAACGATATTATACTCATTGCTGGTCATTGTGTATATCGATCGTTCTGGCCGGAAGGGCGTGGCTACAAGGTCACACGCACACCGCGTCACTTCCACTTGTACGGAAGACATCAACACTACGTATTGCCCGACTAACGATTTTTTTTAGATTGGTTAATGTGGGTCACGATTTTGACCAACAAACGAACGCCTCTTGGTCATCGGATGACCGATCAGTCGATTTTCTAATCGTGTATTCCCACCTTTAGGCTACTTTTACACTGATCCGCTGCAAAAAACATAGCAAAAACACATAGGCATTTTTACCGCACCTTTGCCGAGCTTTCCGAACGTTTTTAAAGGACACATGACTTAAAAACTGCACCAAAAATGCTTCTCAGAGGTGTTTTCCAGGCGCTTTTCAGGCTGTTTTAGGCATTGTCCATTGATTTCAATGGGAAGAGGTGTTTTTTGGGGCATTTTTTAACTCCCCAAACATGCCCCAAAGATGCTGCAAGCAGGGGCGGACTGACCATTTGGAAACTCGGGCACTGCCCGAGGGCCCGGGGACAGTAGGGGGCCCCATGAGATGCCCCTGGTACCTTTTTCATAGGCTTTTTGGGGTTTGGGCAAGGACACAGGGGCCCCATGATCCCCTATTGCCGGGGTCCCCATGAGTTGTCAGTCCACCCCTGCTGCAAGCAGGAGTTTTTACACCGCACCGCAAGCGCAATGCCTCAGTGTGAAAACATACATTGACATACACAGGGAAGCATTTTTCTTGAGCTTTTCAGGTGCTTTTTTTTAATGCAAAAATGCTTCAAAAACTCCTCAGTGTGAATGTAGACAAAAATGTAACAAACTACAAGCATGCACTTCTTTGGCTAGTGTTCACTTAAAATAAAACCTGTTACTGTAGAACTCTTCATTTTATTCTATAGTTTGTCCTCTTTAACCCCTCGCCTACCCGGCACTTATTCCCCCTTCCTGCCCAGGCCAATTTTCAGCTTTCAGCGCTGTTACATTTTGAATGACAATTGCGCGGTCATGCAACACTGTACCCATATGAATTTTTTATCATTTTTTTGAGACAGATAGAGCTTTCTTTTGGTGGTATTTAATCACCTCTGGGACTTTTATTTTTTCTTAAACAAACCAAAAACAACTGAAAATTTTGAAAAAAAAAGTTTTTTCTTAGTTTTTGTTATACAATTTTATAAATAAGTGATTTCTCCTTCACTGATGTGCGCTAATGAGGCTGCAGTGATGGGCACTGATAGGCTGCACTGATGGACACTGATAGGTGGCACTGATGGGCACTGATAGGTGACACTGATGGGCACTGATGAGGAGGCACTGGTAGGTTGCACTGATGGGCATTGACAGGCATCACTGATGGGCACTGAAAGGCAGCACTGATACATGACACTGATACATGACACTGATAGGCAGCACTGACTGCCACTGATAGGCGGCACTGACTGGCACTGATAGGCGGCACTGACTGGCACTGATGCGCACTGATAGGCGACACTGACTGGCACTGATAGGTGGCACTGATTGGCAGCACTGATAGGTGGCACTGATTGGCATTGATAGGTGGCACTGACTGGCACTGATGGGTGACATTGAAAGGCAGCTCAGATGGGCACTGATATGTGGCATTGATGTGCACTGGTATGCACTGATATGTGGCATTAATGTGGCCCTGATGGGCACTGGCCTGTGGCACTGATGAGCACTGACAGGTGGCACTTCTGGGGCCACACTGATCATCAGGGCACACTGATCATCAGTGCCCTGATGATCAGTGTACATGTCCCCTCCGCAAAAAGCCGATTACCGGCTCTCCTCTTCTCTGTCAGCGTGACCGTTCAAGGGGAGAGAAATGCCGATAACCAGCATTTCTGTGTTTACATGTGATCAGCTGTGATTGGACACAGCTGATCACATGACCGAGCCGACATGTTCGGCTCTTTCCGTGATCCGCTGTGTCCGAGGGGCACAACGTACCGGCGATCGCTGCGCGTTCCCTGAGCCGCACATGCACAGTGAGAATGGTAGGACATCATATGACATCCTATCAGAACAAGAGAACCACCTTGCGCCCGTCATTGTACTATAGGGCGTGCGGAAGGTGGTTAAAATGACAGTAAAATTATGTTTTTTATAGTAAAATGATATAGGGCAACGTTACAAAAAAATGCCATAATGAAATCCGTAAACCCATAAAAGTCCATAAAAATGATATGTTTCTGACCACCAACGTGATAATAGTGCACAATATCTTCCAAGGATTATGCAGCTTGGATAGAGTAAGTAAACCCCTGTTGGTTTATTTTTCATCACCTGTGTCCCATTGGGGAGATTTCCCTTCATTTCCTGTCCCATAGCCAAAACAGGAAGTAAGAGTAAATCCCTGAAAATTAACCATTTGCCGCCCTGCCGCTGTAGAAATACGGCAGCAGGGAGGCACGGGCAGGCAAAACCACGTTTTAAAACGTGTGCTTTGTAAACAGGTAGGGGCCTCACCGCCACCCTGCTTGTCCCGCCGATCACAGCCACGGATGTCAGTCGCCGGGTCACAGCCGGTCCTTACCGGCTATGACCCGGTGATCGGCGGCAATCAGTGACAGAGAGCGCAGCTGCAGTAGCTGTGCTATCTGTCACTTCCCTGACAGCTCGAGAACATGCTGACCGGGACAGAAGAGTTTCTCTCTCCCGATCAGCGGTGTCCCCTGCAGTACACCCCCCCCGCCCCCTAGTAAAACACTCCCCTCACACAGATAACCCTTCCCTGAAAAATAAAGTTAACCCCTTCCTCCCCAGTGCCATTAGTACAGTGTCAGTGTTTTTTTTTTGCACTGATCACTGTATTGGTGTCATTGGGGATGTCAGTGACCCCAAATCAGTACCCCCCAATGTCAGAATGTCCGCAGTCCTGATCGCCGCCATAAGTCCCTGATCGCCGCCATAAGACGCTGATCGCCGCCATTATTAGTATAAAAAAAAACTAAAAATCCCAGTATCTTTCCCGCCATTTGTAAACGCTATAACTTTCACGTAAACCAATTAATTTACACGTATTGGGTTTTTTTTTTTTTTAGCAAAGACATGTCGCAGAATGCATTTTGGCAGAAATTTATGACTAAATTTGATTTTTTGATTTTTTTTTTACTGGACATGTTTTATAGCAAAAGTCCAAAATATTGTTTTTTTTTCCTCAAAATTGTCAGCCTTTTTTTTTATAGCGCAAAAAATAAAAACTGCACAGGCGATTAAATACAACCGAAAGAAAGCTAAATTTGTGGGGAAAAAAAGGATGTAGATTTCATTTATGTACCATATTGCATGACCGCGCAATTGTCCGTTAAACTAGCGCAGCGCTGTATAGCAAAAAAATGGCGTAAATTGCAGTATCTATACCATAGTTTGTAGACGCTATAACTTCACACAAAGCAATCAATATACACTTATTGGGATATTTTTTACCAAAAACATGGAGCAGAATACATTTTGGCCTAAATTTATAACCAACTTTGAGTTTACTATATATTTTTTATAGCTGAAAGTAAAAAATATTGTTTTTCTTCAAAATTTTTGGCCTATTTTTGTTTATAGCGTGAAAAATAAAAAGCGCACAGGTGATCAAATTACACCGAAAGAAAGCTCTATTTGTGTGAAAAAAGGATGTAAATTTCATTTGGGTGCAGCATTGCATGACCGCGCAATTATCAGTTCAATTAGTGCAGCGCCGAGTAGCAAAAAGAGGCGTGGTCATTAAGGGGGGTAAATCCTCTGGAGGTCAAGTGGTTAACCACTTCCCATCCGGTCTATGTATATAAACGGGCGGACGGGAGCAGTGCAGGCGGGTGGCCATTTATAAATGTCCTCTCGCTTCCCTGCCTGTGCGCGCTCCCTAGGAGCACACAGCACCGCAATCCGGTGCCCACTGTGTCCACCGGACACCGATCGGTGTACGGGAGCTCTGTGTGAGGTCCCGATCATGTGATCACTGATTGGCCAATCAGTGATCACATGAATAGTAGTAAGCAAGATGTCACTTCCTGACATCATTGCTTACTATTTGTGAAATCTGTGAATGATCAAAGAGATCACATGGTACAGGGCTATTCACAACAGCTCTGTACCATGTGACAAGCTGTGACCAATCACAGCTCTCACAGTATTTCTCAATGGCTGCAAAAATGCAGCCAGAGAGGAGAAATTATTGCTTTTACAGGATTTATGGGTGTAAATGTAATCAGTGTAAAAAAAACATCTTCATCACCCCCCACAAGTAGTACAGTGTTATGATGGTGACACTGTACTGCTAGGGTGACAGTATGTTAAAAAAAACAAATAATATAAAAAAAAATACAAATGTAAAAAAAGTTTGAAAAATTATCATTTTCGGTTATAAACTAATTTGGGTTATTTTTTTTTTACTTAAAAGATAGCTGAATACATTTTGGCCACGATTTATGAAGAAAGATAATTTATTTGCAAAATTGTATAAGAAAAACACTTTTTTTTCAAAAAGTTTGGACTTTTTCATTTATATAGCAAAAAAATAAAAATCCCAGTGGTGAATAAATACCACCAAAATAAAGTGTTATCTGTCTCCCAAAAAATTATATAAAATTCAAATGGATACAGTGTTGCATGACTGCGCAATTGTCATTCAAAGTGTGATAGCGCTAAAACTGAAAATTGGCATGGGCAGGAGGGGGGGAGGGGGGTAAGTGTCCGGTCTTGAAGTGGTAAAGGGATTAGCTTTGGGGACCCCCAGGTCATCAGAACTAGTGTCCCCATTGGAAAATGTATCATCTATTACTTTTCTGGGGACATCTAGGGTTGCCACCTCATCCCTGTAAAACCGAACACGTACTAATTACACAGGTTCTGTGGCTGATTAAGGTGGTCATTAAACTCACCTAGTGCCTTATCCGCATTACATTAGCCTCAGAACCTGTGTAATTCATGCGTGTTCGGTTTTACAGGGATGAGGTGGCAACCCTAGGGACAATCCAAAATTTGATGACCTCAGGGTGAATAGCTCTACACCGAGTTCACTATATGAGCCACTGATGTATTTATTCATAGAGATCATATCCCCCCCCTTATGTATTATACATGGAGATCTTATCCCCCCTTATGTATTATACATGGAGATCATATCCCCCCTTATGTATTATACATGGAGATCATATCCCCCCTTATGTATTATACATGGTGATCATATCCCCCCTTATGTATTATACATGGAGATCATATCCCCCCTTATGTATTATACATGGAGATCATATCCCCCCTTATGTATTATACATGGAGATCATATCCCCCCTTATGTAATATACATGGAGATCATATCCCCCCTTATGTATTATACATTGAGATCATATCCCCCCTTATGTATTATACATGGAGATCATATCCCCCTTATGTATTATACATGGAGATCATATCCCCCCTTATGTGTTATACATGGAGATCTTATCCCCCCTTATGTATTATACATGGAGATCATATCCCCCCTTATGTATTATACATGGTGATCATATCCCCCCTTATGTATTATACATGGAGATCATATCCCCCCTTATGTATTATACATGGAGATCATATCCCCCCTTATGTATTATACATGGAGATCATATCCCCCCTTATGTAATATACATGGAGATCATATCCCCCCTTATGTATTATACATTGAGATCATATCCCCCCTTATGTATTATACATGGAGATCATATCCCCTTATGTATTATACATGGAGATCATATCCCCCCTTATGTATTATACATGGAGATCATACCCCCCCTTATGTATTATACATGGAGATCATATCCCCCTTATGTATTATACATGGAGATCATATCCCCCCTTATGTATTATACATGGTGATCATATCCCCCCTTATGTATTATACATGGAGATCATATCCCCCCTTATGTATAATACATGGAGATCATATCCCCCCTTATGTATTATACATGGAGATCATATCCCCCCTTATGTATTATACATGGAGATCATATCCCCCCTTATGTGTTATACATGGAGAACATATCCCCCCTTATGTATTATACATGGAGATCATATCCCCCTTATGTATTATACATGGAGATCATATCCCCCCTTATGTAATATACATGGAGATCATATCCCCCCTTATGTATTATACATGGAGATCATATCCCCCCTTATGTATTATACATGGAGATCATATCCCCCCTTATGTATTATACATGGAGATCATATCCCCCTTATGTATTATACATGGAGATCATATCCCCCCTTATGTATTATACATGGTGATCATATCCCCCTTATGTATTATACATGGAGATCATAACCCCCTTATGTATTATACATGCAGATCATATCCCCCTTATGTATTAGACATGGAGATCATATCCCCCTTATGTATTATACATGGAGATCATATCCCCCCCTTATGTATTATATATGGAGATCATATCCCTCCTTATGTATTATACATGGAGATCATATCCCCCCTTATGTATTATACATGGAGATCATTACCCCCTTATGTATTATACATGGTGATCATATCCCCCTTATGTATTATACATGGAGATCATATTCCCCCCCTTATGTATTATAAATGGAGATCATATCCCCCCTTATGTACTATACATGGAGATCATATCCCCCCTTATGTATTATACATGGAGATCATATCCCCCTTATGTATTATACATGGAGATCATATCCCCCCTTATGTAATATACATGGAGATCATATCCCCCTTATGTATTATACATGGAGATCATATCCCCCCTTATGTGTTATACATGGAGAACATATCCCCCCTTATGTATTATACATGGAGATCATATCCACCTTATGTATTATACATGGAGATCATATCCCCCCTTATGTATTATACATGGAGATCATATCCCCCTTATGTATTATACATGGTGATCATATCCCCCTTATGTATTATACATGGAGATCATATCCCCCCTTATGTATTATACATGGAGATCATATCCCCCTTATGTATTATACATGGAGATCATATCCCCCCTTATGTATTATACATGGAGATCATATCCCCCTTATGTATTATACATGGAGATCATATCCCCCTTATGTATTATACATGGAGATCATATCCCCCCTTATGTATTATATATGGAGATCATATCCCTCCTTATGTATTATACATGGAGATCATATCCCCCCTTATGTATTATACATGGAGATCATTACCCCCTTATGTATTATACATGGAGATCATATCCCCCTTATGTATTATACATGGAGATCATATCCCCCCTTATGTATTATACATGGAGATCATATCCCCCCCTTATGTATTATACATGGAGATCATATCCCTCCTTATGTATTATACATGGAGATCATATCCCCCCTTATGTATTATACATGGAGATCATATCCCCCCTTATGTATTATACATGGAGATCATATCCCCCCTTATGTATTATACATGGAGATCATATCACCCCTTATGTATTATACATGGAGATCATATCCCCCCTTATGTATTATACATGGTGATCATATCCCCCTTATGTGTTATACATGGAGAACATATCCCCCCTTATGTATTATACATGGAGATCATATCCCCCTTATGTATTATACATGGAGATCATATCCCCCCTTATGTATTATACATGGTGATCATATCCCCCTTATGTATTATACATGGAGATCATATCCCCCCTTATGTATTATAAATGGAGATCAAATCCCCCCTTATGTATTATACATGGAGATCATATCCCCCCTTATGTATTATACATGGAGATCATATGCCCCCTTATGTGTTATACATGGAGATCATATCCCTCCTTATGTATTATACATGGAGATCATATCCCCCCTTATGTATTATACATGGAGATCATATCCCCCCTTATGTATTATACATGGAGATCATATCCCCCCTTATGTATTATACATGGAGAACATATCCCCCCTTATGTATTATACATGGAGATCATATCCCCCTTATGTATTATACATGGAGATCATATCCCCCCTTATGTATTATACATGGTGATCATATCCCCCTTATGTATTATACATGGAGATCATATCCCCCCTTATGTATTATAAATGGAGATCATATCCCCCCTTATGTATTATACATGGTGATCATATCCCCCCTTATGTATTATACATGGAGATCATATCCCCCCTTATGTGTTATACATGGAGATCATATCCCCCCTTATGTATTATACATGGAGATCATATCCCCCTTATGTGTTATACATGGAGAACATATCCCCCCTTATGTATTATACATGGAGATCATATCCCCCCTTATGTATTATACATGGAGATCATATCCCCCCTTATGTATTATACATGGAGATCATATCCCCCCTTATGTATTATACATGGTGATCATATCCCCCTTATGTATTATACATGGAGATCATATCCCCCTTAGGTATTATACATGGAGATCATATCCCCCCTTATGTATTATACATGGAGATCATATCCCCCCTTATGTATTATACATGGAGATCATATCCCCCCTTATTTAGGCAAATTTATTAAATCCCTTCTTCAGCTCTGTGTATACAAAGGAGCATGGGGGAGCTCTTGTCCATAATGGGAATGGTATTGACACAGATGATCCACATTGGCTCACAATTGATATGGAAGAAATTTGGCACAACCAGGACTATACCAAGAGCTGGTTGCCCAGCCAAACTGAGCAACTTGGGGAGAAGGGCCTAAGTAACAAAGAACCCAATGGTCACTCTGACTGAGCTCCAGAGATCCTGTGTGGAGATGGGATAAAGTTTTAGAAGGACAGCCATCACTGCTTATATGGTCATATTTAGACAGAATAAAGGTGAATGAAGCCCCTGGACCGGATAGCATACACCCACGGGCTTTAAAGAATTGAGCTCTGTCATTTCAAAGCCATTGTTTCTAATTTGTAGGGACTCTGTAATGACTGGCATAGTACCACTGGATTGGCGTAAGGCCAATGTGGTGCCAATATTTAAAAAGGGGTCAAAATCTTTCCCAAGTAATTACAGACCTGTTAGTTTAACTTCTATAGTTGGGAAGATACTGGAGAGTTTAATAAAAGACCACATAGATGAGTTCTTGCTGGAAAAAAACGGGGGCAGTGCAGGAGTGGGTGGCCATTTATAAACATCCTCTCACATTCCCTGCCTGTGTGTGCTCCTCCAGACACAGCAGAACACCGATCGTTGGACGGGACCTCTGTGCGAGGTCCCGATTAAGTGATCATGATTGGCCAATCAGTGATCATATGAACAGTAGTAATCAAGATGTCACTTCTGACATCATTGCTTACTACTAGTGAAATCTGTGAATGATCACAGAGATCACATGGTACAGGGCTATTCACAACAGCCTTGTACCATGTGACAAGCTGTGACCAATCACAGCTCTCACAGTATTCCTCAATGGCTGCAGGAATGCAGCCAGAGAGAAAGAGAAATGATTGCTTTTCCAGCCTTTATGAATGTAAAGCGATCAGTGTTGAAAAAAAAATCTTTATCAGCCCCCCACAAGTAGTACAGTGTCACTATGGTGACACTGTACTGCTAGGGCAACAGTATGTTAAAGAAAAATATGATTAAAAAATAAAATACAAATGTAAAAAATTTTTTGGAAAAATTATAATTTTTGGTTATAAATTAATTAATTGTTTTTTTGTTTTTTTTTACTAAATTGGTAGCTGAATACATTTTGGCCAAGATTTATGAAGAAAGATTATTTATTTGCAAAATGTTATAAGAAAAACACTTTTTGTTCAAAATGTGTGGACTTTTTCATTTATATAGCAAAAAAAATAAAAATCCCAGCGGTGATACCACCAAAATAAAGTTTTATCTGTCCCAAAACTGCTAAAAAATTAATATGGGTACAGTGTTGCATGACCGCGCAACTGTCATTCAAAGTGTGACAGCGCTGAAAGCTGAAAATTGGCCTGGACAGGAAGGGGGGGAAAGTGTCTGGACTGGAAGGGGGTGAAAGTGTCCGGACTGGAAGGGGGTGAAAGTGTCCGGACTGGAAGGGGGGGAAAGTGTCCGGACTGGAAGGGGGGGGAAGTGTCCGGACTGGAAGGGGGGGAAAGTGTCCGGACTGGAAGGGGGTGAAAGTGTCCGGACTGGAAAGGGAGGAAAGTGTCCGAACTGGAAGGGGGTGAAAGTGTCCGGACTGGAAGAGGGGAAAGTGTCCGGACTGGAAGGGGGGGAAAGTGTCCAGACTGGAAGGGGGGGAAAGTGTCCGGACTGGAAAGGGGGGAAAGTGTCCGGACTGGAAGGGGGGGAAAGTGTCCGGACTGGAAGGGGGGGGGAAAGTGTCCGGACTGGAAGGGGGGAAAGTGTCCGGACTGGAAGGGGGGAAAGTGTTCGGACTGGAAGGGGGTGAAAGTGTCCGGACTGGAAGGGGGGGAAAGTGTCCGGACTGGAAGAGGGGGAAAGTGTCCGGACTGGAAGGGGGGGAAAGTGTCCGGACTGGAAGGGGGGGAAAGTGTCCGGACTGGAAGGGGGTGAAAGTGTCCGGACTGGAAGGGGGTGAAAGTGTCCGGACTGGAAGGGGGTGAAAGTGTCTGGACTGGAAGGGGGGGAAAGTGTCCGGACTGGAAGGGGGTGAAAGTGTCCGGACTGGAAGAGGGGGAAAGTGTCCGGACTGGAAGGGGGTGAAAGTGTCCGGACTGGAAGGGGGTGAAAGTGTCTGGACTGGAAGGGGGTGAAAGTGTCCGGACTGGAAGGGGGGGGAAAGTGTCCAGACTGGAAGGGGGTGAAAGTGTCTGGACTGGAAGGGGGGGGAAGTGTCCGGACTGGAAGGGGCTGAAGTGATATTAAAGTGACAATGATTAAGTTCTAATAAATGTTCTAAATATGTTTATATACAATACTCCTATTTGTTTTAGAAATAAATCTTCTAAATACCTTTTTTTCACAGTGTGCTGAGCCTCGGTCACGTGATCTTTCCCTGCCCGTCAGATCAAAGATCAGTAGGAGGAGCAGCTTGTACCAATTTCTCCATGAAAGACGCACAAGGTCCTGGGGAAGCAGTGATTTCCACGAAATGCGTAGACCACACCTATTTCTTACCATTGTTACTTGTAATCCCTATTTATGATGTTTTTAATCAATTCCTTTGTACATGTATGAAGGTTTAAAGACAATGGATGTCCTGAAATGTTAACGTATATAAGGGAACCTTGTAAAACAATCCATTCAGATTAAAATAGAAAACTAAAGGCAAAACATTATAGATATAAAAACCATTATAAATACTTTTTTTTCCTTTTTTATTCGTGATCACATTCTGAGCTGCATAAGTAATGGGGGAGAAGAAACAGCAGCACACTGATCTTCCCAGTGACTGCCTGTACAGTGGGGAATCATTGGAGGAGAGTAGGCTGAGATCCCAGCACAGCCACACTGCGTTCTAGTGCCTAGTGTGGTCAGTTTTTTTTGTTTTTTTTTAAATTGGAAAGCAGAGGAACTGGCAGGAACACCAAGGATTTTACACAAACATAGCAGTACAAAGAGAACCGGAGACCTTTTCATACAAGTACATGGTACAACAAGCAGGGGCGGCCCTAGGCAGGTGCAGGGGGTGTGCGCCACAACGGGGGACACCTACCGCATGGGGTGACACCGTACCCGCTTTCCATGAAAAGGTAAGTTGTAAATCAAGCTGACGATCCCCGCAGGCAGGGGCGTATTTACCAGAAGGCAAACAAGGCACTTGCCTAGGGCGGTGTTTTTTAGGGGGGCAGCACCTCCCCCCGAAAGAAGGAATGAAAGAAGGGACACGTGAACCATGGGAACCAGGTGGGATCTGAGAGAGGCTGCAGGCTGCTTCATGGTGTATATAGAGCCTGATTCTCGTTCCGGAGCAGTGAAGATGAGCGTCTTTCTATCTCCGGGGGAGGGGGGGTAGTGGAAGGGATGTTATTGGTCAATGTCAGGCTCTCTCCGGGGGAGGGGGATAGGGGAAGTTGTGTTGTCCGTGGGGGCAGACGATTTTTGTTTTGCCTAGGGCAGCACAAAAACTAAATACACCACTGCCCGCAGGATGGATCGGATCTGCGGATTGAGCATAATGCATCAGAGTCCGATCCATTATGCTCCCCAATCTGCAGATCCGATCCATTCTGCGGCGATCGTCGGCTTGCTTTACAACTTACCTTTTCGTGGATTAGGTCCGGTGTCACCCCGTAGAGGTTGCATGCCGATGATCCCCACAGAATGGATCGGATCTGCGGATTGGGGAGCATAATGGATCGGACTCCAATCCATTATGCTCAATCCGCAGATGCGAACCATCCTGCGGGGATCGTTGACATACAACCTCTACGGGGTGACACCGGACCCAGTCCACGAAAAGGTAAGTTGTAAAGCAAGCCGACGATCCCCGCAGAATGGATCGGATCTGCGGGTTGGGGAGCAATCCGCAGATCTGATCCATTCTGAGGGGATCGTTGTAGGGGGTGTCACCAAGTGTTATCGCACCGGGTGACACCAACCCTAGGGACCAGGGGCGGACTGACCATTTGGAAACTCGGGCACTGCCCGGGGTCAGTAGGGGGCCCCATGAGATGCCCCTGGTACCTTTTCATAAGCTTTTTTGAGTTTGGGCAAGGACACAGGGGCCCCATGATCCCCTATTGCCCGGGGGCCCCATGAGTTGTCAGTCCGCCCCTGCTAGGGACGCCCCTGACAGCAGGCACATCTCAGAAATATGAAATATTAGGTTTACATACTCTTTAAATAAAGATGAGTGTTTTTTTACATTTTTGTTCCTGGGGGTATATATAAAGTCTCATTTGTTTTCTGGAAGATTGGTTTGTGTACAGGTCGGGCTGATACCTCTTGCTAATACACTCCACCACAATTTCAATTTACTGCATTGATTAGCTAGTCAGTTGATGTACAGTTGTGCTCAAAAGTTTGCATCCTCTTGGAGGATTGTTGGGTTTTCCTTTTTATCCCGAAACAATTCTTCTGTCAATTGTGGCTGCAATTTTTCTTGGTCTACTTGACCTTGGGTTGGTATCAAGAGAACCCCGAACTTTCACCTTCTTAATAAGTGATTGAACAGTACTGATTGGCATATTCAAGGCTTTAGATATCTTTTTACTGTATATCCACCTTTATAAAGTTCCATTACCTTGTTACGCAGGTCTTTTGACAGTTCTTTTCTGCTCCCCATGGCTCAGTATCTAGCCTCCTCAGTGCATTCATAGAGAGCTAACAAACTCATTTACTATTTATACACAGATACTAATTGCAATTTAAAAATTCACAGATGTGGGAAATTAACCTTTAACTACTTGCCGACCACAGATAGCCGAATGATGGCTGCACTGCGGCCGTCCAGTTCTGGGTGGACGTCATATGACGTCCTCCCAGAACGCACTCTCCTGCCGCGCCCCCGGGGGCGCGCACCCGGCGATCTCTGTGATCACTGTGTCCTACGGACACAGCTGATCACGTGATGTGGTAAAAGGCCAATCACAGCAGTCTTTTACCACATGATCAGCTGTGTCCAATGACACGCTGATCACCGGGAAATGCAATTGCCGGTTCTCGGCTGCACTTTGCTCATGCTGTCAGACCGTTGTTAGTTGTTAGTGCAGGGATCGGCACCGATCATCAGGGCACTGATGATCAGTGCCCTGATGATCAGTGCCCAGCAGTGCCAACCACAAGTTCCGCCCACCTGTGCCCAACAGTGCACCCACCTGTGCCCAGCAGTACCACCCACCTGTGCCCACCCACCAGTGCCACCCACCTGTACCCACCAATGCCACCCACCAGTGCCCATCAGTGCAGCCCAGCAGTGCTGCCAGTCAGTGCCACTAGTGAGTGCCCAGCAGTTTAGCCAGTCAGTGCCCAGCAATGCCGCCAGTCAGTGCCCAGCAGTGATGCCAGTCAGTGCCACATTTCAGTGCTGTCTATCAGTACCCATCATCAGTGCCACCTATCAGTGCCACCTATCCGTGCCACCTCATTAGTGCTGCCTATCAGTGCCACCTATCCGTGACACCTCATTAGTGCTGCCTATCAGTGCCACCTATCCGTGCCACCTCATTAGTGCTGCCTATCAGTGCCCCTCAGTGCTGCCTATCAGTGCCCATCAGTGCCGCCTATCGGTGCCCATCAGTGCTGCCTCATCAACGCACATCAGTGAAGGAGAAAAATTACTTGTTTGAAAAATTTTATAATAGAAACAAAGAAACTTTTTTTTCAAATTTTTTGCATTTTTTTGTTTAAAGCGCAAAAAGTAAAGTATCCAGTGACGATTATATACCACCAAAAGAAAGCTCTATTTGTGAGAAAAAAGTGATAAAAATTTCATATGGGTACAATCTTGCATCACTGTGCAATTGTCAATCAAAGTGCGGCAGCGCTGAAAGCTGAATATTGGCCTGGTAAAGAAGGGGGTATAAGTGCCCGGTAGGTAAGTGGTCAATTGCCATTTGAACCCGTGTGTGTCACCTTGTGTGTCTGTACCGAGGCCAGACATTCCAGGGGAGGGAAACTTTTGATACGGGCCAATAGGGTGATTTATGTTATCATTAGGATTTAACCACTTGCCTGCTGGGCACTTTGAATGACAATTGCGCGGTCATGCAACATTGTACACGTATGACATTTTTACCTTTTTTTCACACAAATAGAGCTTTCTTTTGGTGGTATTTAATCATCGCTGGGTGTTTTATTTTTTGCACTATAAACAAAAAAAGAGCAAAAACATTTAAAAAAAAGTTTTTCTTTGTTTCTATTATAAATACTGATGGGCACTGATAGGTGGTACCAGGGGTGGACTGACAACTCATGGGGCCCCCGGGCAATAGGGGATCATGGGGCCCCTGTGTCCTTGCCCAAGCTCAAAAAGCCTATGAAAAAGAAACCAGGGGCATCTCATGGGGCCCCCTACTGACCCCGGACCCTCGGGCAGTGCCCGAGTTTCCAAATGGTCAGTCTGCCCCTGGGTGGTACTGATGGGGTGGCACGGATAGGCAGCACTGATAGGCAGCACTGATGAGGCGGCACTGATCATGCTGCACTGATATGCAGCAATGATGGGCACTGATAGGTGGCACTGATGAGCAGCACTGATAGGCGGTACTGATGGGCACTGATAGGCTGTACTGATGAGGTGGCACGGATAGGCAGCACTGATAGGTGGCACTGATGAGCTGGCACTGATGATGCTGCAGTGATATGCAGCAATGATGGGCACTGATAAGCAGCACTGAAGGGCTCTGATGGGTGGCACTGACTGATGGCACTAACTAGTGGCAAGGCTAGGCACTGATGGGCAAAACTGCTGGCAGCACTGATGGATGGCACTGACTGGCAGCACTGCTGGGCACTGATGGGCAGCACTACTGGGCAGCATTGATGGGGGGCACTGCTTGGCATAGGTTGGTGGCACTCATCATCAGTGCCGATCTATACTCTGAAAATTGCCGGTTATTGGCAGTACTTTCCTCACACTGTGACAGCGTGAGGAAAGTGCAGCCAATAACCGGCAACTGCATTTACCGGTGATCTGTTGTGTCATTGGACACAGCTAATCACGTGGTAAAAGGCCGCTGTGATTGGCCTTTTACCACATCACGTGATCGCCGGGTGCGCGCCACTGGGGGCTAGCGGGAGGGCAGGTTCTGGGAGGACATCATATGATGCCATCATTCAGCTATACCGCGGTTGCCAAGTGGTTAAAAAGGAGACAGTTATCTGATATAAATGGCTTCATATGATCACTATCCCAAAATAAAAGACAGTCATATTTTCAATCTAAATGCCAAAATCTCGCAACTTCTGCCAGGGGATGCAAACTTTTGTGCACAACTGTATGCTAGATCCGTCATAGAGGGATAGTCTGAACCAGGGGCGGACTGACAACTCATGGGGCCCCTGGGCAATAGGGGATCATGGGGCCCCTGTGTCCTTGCCCAAACTCAAAAAAACCTATGAAAAAGGTACCAGGGGCATCTCATGGGGTCCCCTACTGACCCCAGGCCCTCGGGCAGTGCCCGAGTTTCCAAATGGTCAGTCCGCCCCTGGTCTGAACTAGCTTCCCATGTCTGCACAGCTCTGACTACACTGTGATGTAGAAAAAAAGAAAACAGCTTGCCTGGTCACTAAAAACACAGCATGTGCAGTACAGGTGACATTGGGGGATCCAGAGGATCTGAAGCTGCAGCGGGGACACAGACAAGAGGGAAAGGGCCAGGAGGATCAACCAGTTTTGTTATGCTGTAAAACAAACAAAGTGCTAATGATTAGGGGATTATGTATACAATGAAATGTTATGTGTAAAGACTTTTAAAAAGGTTTTGAGTTTAATGACTTTTTAAGTGTTTAGGAGGAGAAATAAAAAAATGTTCTCATTATAACACAACTGTTTTCAGCGGAGGGGAATATCTCCATAGCAGGCTGGTGGGACTGAGCTCAGCTTTATGCGGCAATGCTCTTACTGCTTACATAACCCACTTATGTCTGTATTTTACAAATAATGTGTTTTGAATCCATTAATGCCGAGGATGTTCGTGTTCAGATGCCTTGTGGATGTCATTGCATGATAATTGAAAAACTGACGACAGTCCACAACTAGGAACGTTTCTAGCTGTGCACTAATGGTAATGGACATATACTGGAAAATGGAATACTTACCTTTCCATAATTTTCCTTTCCTGGTACCTATCCATAGCAGCATACCTGTGGTCTTAAAGGGCCAGCTTCCTCCCTTAGGAGGAAAGGATCTTGGCTGGGTTCCATTATTTAACCCCTTCCCGCCGGCGCCTCCCGGCCCTTTAAGCGTTTCAGACGCCGGGAGGCGGGGCGGGTGGGGCGTGGTTTAGGAATCATGTGACCGCCGTCACGCGTCATCACGGCGGTCACATGATCAGGAAAGGTCCCGATCGAAAGAGCGGACCAGGACCTTTCCGTGAGTACCACACATGTGTGCTGGGAGCGCGCTCTTAGCACATATGTTTTTTGGTACATGAACGCAAATGTGCGGCTGCTCGGCGTCTAGGTCCAGACGCCGGGAGGCCGCACATTTGTGTGCGGCCAGCACAATGGGGTTAAGGACCGGAGGGGCAGAGAGGTACCAGGAATGGTACACACACCAGCTGCAGGAATTGAGGAAAACCACATTCATAATGCTGGACGTGGTTTATACACTGCTGAAAAAATTTAAAGGAAGTCTTTTTAATCAGAGTATAGCCTCAAGTCAAAAAAACTCCTGGGATATTGATCTGGTCAGTGAAGTAGCAGAGGGGGATGGTAATCAGTTTCATTTGCTTTGGTGTTAATGAAATTAACAACAGGTGCACTAGATGGGCAACAATGAGATGACCCCCAAAACAGGAATTAGAATTATTATTATTATACAGTATTTATATAGCGCCAACAGTTTGCTCAGCGCTGTACATTATAATGGGAGACAGTACATGAGACAGTACAATAACAATACAATAATACACAAGGGGTTCGAGGGCCCTGCTCCTTGGAGCTTACAACCTAGGAGGGAGGGGAGAGTGGTACAGGAGGAAATAGCTGTGGAGGATGGACTGGTGGGAAGAGTGGAGGAGATCAGCAATTAGGTGAGGGCAGGGTAGGCTTCTCTAAAGAGATGGGTTTTCAGGGTGTGCCTAAAGGTGAGGAGGGTAGGTGACAGTCTGATGGATTGGGGTAGTGAGTTCCAGAGGATGGAGGAAGTCCTGGAGACGGCATGGGAGGAGGAGACCAGGGAACTGGAGAGTAGGAGGTCTTGTGAGGAGCGGAGAGTACGTTTTGGGTGGTAGATGGATATCAGGTCGGTGATGTAGTTTGGGGCAGTGTTATGAACAGCTTTGTATGTCAATGTTAATATTTTGAATATTTTGAATTTTATGCGTTGGGCAATCGGAAGCCAGTGGAGTGATTGGCAGAGGGGGGTGGCGGGTATGTAGCAGTTAGTAAGGTGGATGAGTCTGGATAGACTGAAGCGGGGATAGCGGGGTGGAGGTCTGCACAGTGGCGAGGTCGAAGGAGAGGAGTGTTGGGGGGGTTTTCGTGTGAGGGATGCTAGGTGGGGTGGAGGTCTGAGCAGTGGTGATGTCCCTGCGAATTGCGTTGATCTTTCTTTCGAAGTGGTTAGCAATCTCGTGAGTGGTGAGTGAGGTACTGGGTGGAGGTTTGGGCGGGGAGAGCAGAGAGTTGAAGGTGGAGAAGAGCCGGGGAGGGCTGGAGGAGAGGGTATTGATGAGGGTTAGAAAGTAGGCTTGCATGGCAACCTGGAGGAAGGAATGGTCTTACAGGTGCAGGCCATTGACATTTTTTTCCCTACTCATCTTTTCTGACTGTTTTTCATTAGTTTTGCCTTTGGCTAGGGTCAGTGTCACTGCTGGTAGCATGAGGCGATACCTGGACCCTACAAAGGTTGCACAGACAGTCCAACTCCTCCAGGATGGCACATCAATATGTGCCATTGCCAGAAGGTTTGCTGTGTCTCCCAGCACAGTCTCAAGAGCATGGAGGAGATTCCAGGAAACAGGCAGTTACTCTAAGAGAGCTGGACATGGCCGTAGAAGGTCCTTAATCCATCAGCAGGACTGGTATCTGCTCCTTTGTGCAAGGAGGAACAGGATGAGCCCTGCCAGAGCCCTACAAAATGACCTCCAGCAGGCCACTAGTCTGCTGACCAAACAATCAGACACAGACTTCATGAGGGTGGCCTGACGGCCCTAAATCCTCTAGTGGGCTCTGTGCTCTCTGCCCGGCACCATAGAGCTTGATTCGCATTTGCCATTGACCACCAGAATTGGCAGGTCCACCACTGATGCCTGTGATTTTCCTAGATGACAGCAGGTTCGCTCTGAGCACATGACAGATGTGAAAGGGTCTGGAGAAGCCGTGGAGAATGTTCCGCTGACTGTAACATTGTTCAGCATGACCATTTTGGTGATGGGTCAGTGATGGCCTGGAGAGGCATATCCATGGAGGGACGCACAGACCTCTACAGGCTAGACAATGGCACCCTGACTGTCATTAGGTATCGGGATGAAACCCTTGGACCCATTGTCAGACCCTAAGGCTGGTGCAGTGGGTTCTGGGTTCCTCCTGGTGCACGACAATGCCCGGCCGCATGTGGTGAGTGTATGCAGGCAGTTCCTGAAGGATGAAGGAATTGATATCATTGAATGGCCGCCCACGCTCCCCTGACCTAAATCCAATAGAACACCTCTGGGATGTCATGTTTTGGTCCATCTGACGCCGCCAGATTGCACCTCAGACTGTCCAGGAGCTCACTGGTCCAGATCTGGGAGGAAATACCGCAGGACACCATCCGTCGTCTCATTAGGAGCATGCCTCAACTTTATCAGGCATGCATACAAGCATGTGGGGGCCATACACCATCCATCGTCTCATTAGGAGCATGCCTCAACTTTGTCAGGCATGCATACAAGCACGTGGGGGCCATACAAACTACTAACTAAAGGACCATTTTGAGTTGCTGCCACGAAATTTCAGTAAAATGGACTCACCTGATGCATCATTTTTTCACTTTGATTGTTGGGGTGTCTTGTAATTCAGTGCTCTGTAGGTTGATAATTTTCATTTCCATCAAACAATGGGGCATCCTTACGTTCCTAACACATTACCCCATCCATATCAGTATAGAGATCCAGCATGATATTTTTTCCCATTGAGATCTTATGTATTATCAAAGTGTTTCTTGAATTTTTTTAAACAGTGTGTATTTGTTGTCAATGAGGCTTTACAAGATGGCCATCACGGCTTCTCTGTCTTACCGCACATGCGCGCGTGGAAACTAGCATCTGAGTCCACTTGACGTGTGGGTGTATCAACAGGCTTCTCGCTTGAAGATGGGCCAGTTATGTCTTGCGATAGAACTAATTCCCAGCCAAGATACATTCCTACTGGGGGAAGAAGCTGGCACCGGGAAACACCGATCAGCCATAACGTTAGGACAGGTAAAGTAAATAACATTGATTATGTCATTACTATGTCATCTGAAAGCAGGTGGAATATTCTAGGCAGAAAGTGAACATGTTGTCCCCAAAGTTGATCTGTAAAAAAGCAGAAAAATATCGCATTTGGTTGTGTAGCTACCGACCAGTCAGGGTGTCAATGTTGACATGTGTCCACAGCCAAAAGTGTCTACAATGGGCACATGAGCATCAAAACTGGACCACGGAGCAATGGAAGGGGGTGACTTGGTCTGATGAATGACATTTTCTTTTATATCATGTGGGTGTGTGTGCATGTCTTACCTGGGGAAGAGGTGCCACCAGGATGCTCTATGGGGAGAAGACAAGCTGGCGGAGGTAGTGTGATGCTTTGGGGGATGTTCTGATAGCAAACCTTGGGTCCTGCCATTCCTGGGGATGTTACTTGACACATACCACCTACCTAGGCATTGTTGCTGGCCAAGTACGCCCCTTCATGGAAATGGTATTCCCTGATGGCAGTGGCCTCTTTCAGCAGGACTGGTACTAGGGTGAGGTGTACTGGCGGAGGGCTTGAGATCCATACTGGTGGGGGGTTGCACTGGGGAGGGAAGCTTTACTGGTAGGAGGGGTGTGCCATGTACACAGTGAGCAGACTCAGGTTTTAAGCCCCACACCCACAATTTGCCATGGTGCGGAGAACGCTGCCTAATTCGTTTTCTGTCGCTGCCCAAGGCTGAACCCCCCCAGGATAAAGAAAAAACTATTTATGGCCTGATAACAATGACAAGGAGGTAACTGAACATGCAATGACTGACAATGAAAAGTGTGGTAGCTGTATTTTTAATACATGTTCTATGGTTACATGTATATATGTTTTTAACATTAACTTTGAACTAACATCAAATACATCGAGAACCTTTGCTCCCCTTACCCCTGACCTGCTAACCCTGGATGAGAGTAAATGTAACCTACAGGGTAAATATTTGTTACAATAAAGAATTTTCACACAATGATGAACTGTTTAGAGGTCCCAGGAAATTGTACAACTAGCTCACCAGGGAGGGAGTGACCACCTACGTTTTGTTTTAAAAAATGACAAAAAAAGTTTTCTTTTTTTTTACACAAAGTTGTCACTTTATTAAGATATTTCTCACACATGCCATGGGTATATTTGGAATTGCACCCCAAAACACACATTCTGCTACTTCTTCCAAGTATGAGGATACCACATTTGTGAGACTTTTTGGTAGCCTAGCTGGTACGGGGCTCGAAAACCAATGACCACCTTCAGGCTTTCAAAGGGTGTAATTTCCTCATTTCACTTCCTGATACCTGTCACAGTTTCACAAGCCAGGATAGCACAAACCCTCCCAAATTACCACTTTTTGGAACATAGACACTCCAAGCTCTTTGTTGGGAGGCATGTTGAGTCCATGGAAGATTTTATTTCCTGCCACAAGTTTTTGGAAAATGAAAAAATTTGTTGTAAATTTAGTAAGATATTTCTTACACATGCCATGGGTATAAGTGAAATTACACCTCAAAATACATTCTGCTGCTTCTACAGAGTATGGGGATACCACATGCGTGAGACTTTTTGGGAACCTAGCCGCATACAGGAGCACAAAATACAATTACAATTTGAAAGCCTGAAGGTACGTAATTTTTTCATTTCATTTCCTCACTACCTACTATCCTCACTATCCCAGTTTCAGAGGCTCTGAAATGTCAGGATAGCACAACCCCCCCCCCCCTTCCCCCTTCATGACCCCTTTTAGGAAAGTAGACACTCAAAGGAACTGAAGGAATCACAAGGTTTTGAAACATATTTAAAAAAAAAAAAGAAATTCATTTCAGTTTTTTTAATTTTCCAAAAATGTGTGGCAACAAATGAGATCTGCAAAATACTCACCATGCCACTTAGCTGAATGAAAAAAAGAAGTCGATGTGGATCAATAAATCTCTGCCAGAAAAAAAGGTGCAAAAGTAAAAGCAAAGGAGCAATTTGCCCACTGACCACCCCAGGCCCTCATGCTTGGGCATACATGTTCTTTTTTTTTAACTGCGGATGAGAAATCTCCTCCAGCAGCGTTGCATGCACTGACGTATATTCTGAGAGCAACACCCCCTGTTGCTGTCAGAAAAAAAACAGATCAGTGCTGCAGGTAATTGGCGTTCCTGCAAAGAAAAAAAAACAACGGTTAAAAATAAAACACTGTAACAATAGAGCATTAACTCAAAAAAACATTATTTTTACTAAAATCAGTGCCAAAAAAAATGAAAAAAATATATGCCGAAGCATTAGAGCGATCCGCACTTTGACCATCCCAGGCCCCTCCTGCTTTGGCATATATGTTCTTTTTTTAACTGCGAATGAGAAATCTCCTCCGGCAGTGCTGCAAGCACTGATGTATATATTCTGAGGGCAACACCCTGTTGCTGTCAAAATAAACAGATCAGTGCTGCAGCTGATTGGCGTTCCTGCAAAGCAAACAACAATGTTTAACAATAAAACACAGTAACAATACAGCATTAAAGTTTTACTAAACCAGTGACTCTGCATTTACTATATCTGGTCTCCGACAGTACACAGAACATAGAAATGAAATTATTTTAGTAAATATAAACTACTAAACACCTTTTCTCATCAGCAGTATATAGCAATCTTGTGACGTCTATCACTGTCTGCCCGAGCACTGGTTAAAGCTTGTAGGAGGAGTTTTCATTCTCCTCTGACTGTCCTGTGAGGCTGAATGACCCCTGACCCTCTGTCCGGACAGTGCTGATTGCCATACTATCAGCAGATAGATTGGGGGCAGTAGAAGAAGGGGAGGATCAGAGAAGACAGGATCAAACAGCCTTTTTGCGCAATGTTGAGGATTAGCCCCTTAGGTTCCACAGTGAGTATAACAAGCATGCTTTACTGCATATACAGACTGATTTTACTGTTGTGGGTTTAGAAACACTTTAACTCAATAAAACATTCTTTAAAAAATTTTTTTTTTTTACTTTTTATGTATTTTATTTTGTAACTTTTTTTGTAACTTAACTGTAACCATAAACTTTCCAGACTGTGATTTTAGGGTCTCTAAAAATGTGATGGCCAGTTTCCTGCCTACCTAACATCTTTCGAGACCCTGTGTAAATATGTACCCTAGACTGTGCCGTGCTGTACCCTATACTAATACTCCACTAGTGTGTGGTAGCAACAGAAGCAGTCCTTGAGGCAGAGACCTTGTTGGCCAGGACAGGAGGGACAGAAAAAACGAGTGTCACGCTTAATTCTGCATCTGCCACAGACAAAACATTTTTTGGGGTGACTTTTGGGTCGGGGTGCAAGGGAGAACATCCGAAAAATGTCTCTCTTACAGCTTGCTAACTGCATCAAGATTTGGGGGTTTGGGCCGCAGCACCTTCTGGATACAAAAGGGCGGAGATAATCTCTTCCTGGAATTTTAGGAAGGAGCCACTTCTTCCAGTTCCTTTGTAAAGCACAAAAGCATTGTGCAGAGTCGATTGAAATAAATAGACACTTTTTTTTACCAGCATCTGCCTTTTTGGGAAACTAAGTACAGCTTCATCATCTGGTCGCTGAAGTCCACCCCTCCCATGTTAAGGTTATAGTCATGGACACAGAGAGGCTTCTCAACAACACCAGCTGCTGTGTAAATTTGGACTGTCATGTCTACGTGAATGGAAGACAGGACGAAAACATCCCGTTTGTTCTTCCACTTTACTGTGAGCAATTCATCATCCCACAGCAGCTTTCTCCCCCTTTCTATGTCGGGTATTTACAAGCTATTGGGGGAAGCCCCTATGATTAGGTTGTATGGTACCACATGAGCCAATTCTAAGATTGTATAAGTGTCTACAAAGTGGTACGCTTGCATAATAGTTGTCCATGTACAAGTGGTACCTCTGTCAGAACAAGGGTGACATCAAGTCACATACTATCTTGCCACTGCTCCCCATGTAGTCTTTTTTAGTTGTCCCTGTAAATTACATGTATAGCCTACTGCCCTCTGACAGAGCTTTTACATTTTGACCCCAAACATGCATGCTTGCTGGGAAGATATGCTGTTTGAATGCAAGACGGCCAGAAAAATTAATGAGGGACTCATCTACACAGACGTTTTGTGGAGCATATACACATCTGCAAATTTCTGGTTAAGGTGATTTACGAGGGGCCGAATTTTGTAGAGCCGATCATATTCAGGGTCACCCCGACAGAGTGTATTGTCATTGAAATGCATAAATCGCATTATATTCTCATATCTATGCCTGAACATGGCTGCAGAGAACACGGGCATATGATGAATTGGGTCCGTGTGTCAAGGTCCTACCTTTTCCCAGAGGTTATGCTGCTCCATGTGCTGGCATCCATCCTGGGTTTCTGCAGAGCATGGTGGGAGTCTTTTATGCCTTCAGGCCTCTGCGGTCCATCCCCCAGAGGGGTGTGGTTGATCACATATAAGCCTGTTGTCCGCACGTGCTCTTTGCATTCATGTCTTGTATATTCGTGTTGTAACAAGCTCTGTTTCTACTCTCGTGGCTCTCTTGGAAACTGAATCGGCTTTTGACTAGACTATTCTCTGCGTTATCCATTTATCTGACCTCCCGTTGCTGAACTCGGCTTGTGACCTGTAATTCTTGTCTACCGTTCTGTACTGTCTGTCCCGTTGTTATCGACCCGGCCTGCCCGACTACGCTATTGTCTTATCTGGTTCCTACCAGCTACATGCCATTGGCAGTGGCCATTACCGCAGCTATGGTGTCTCGGGGGCCGCGACCTGGTCCCTGGCTGCGTCAAGTCCATCCCCACCATCAGGGGCCCTGGTGAAGGGCAGCCTGGGACTTAGACTCCGAGCCCTAAGGGACTCCGGTCTGTGGGTGGTGGTTGTCGTCAGTCGGTGCGTGACCCTGCCATTAGGCCTGCCTGTCCATTCCACAGCTCCTGCCCTGACACCGTGGACCAATATAATAGCAACTCATTCTTTTTCGTAATGCCCATGTTGAGGGTTAGGCCCAAAAAAATTTAAAATTTGGAAACCGTTATACATTTCCATTCGAATGGTCTGGAAAGGTACGAATTTGGGTTGGGATGTACATATAAATTGTTTTGGTCCACAATCAAACTATACAGATCTTCCATGAAAACAGGGGAGTAGTTAAATTTGCTGTTTCCACCTGAACTCCGAGTTGGGCAGTGAAGTACAGGGAAGTATGGGTGCTGCAGAATTTGAGGGCTGCTAATTAGGATTTGCAAGCACGTCCTGAAGGACACTATGGGCTCTACAGGCCTGTGTTCAAATTCTTGGTGGCTGTGGGACATTACTTGTGCTAGCCACCGCACCAGCTTGTACTGCACTTATTGGACTTGCCACGTCACCAAGTCACACTGCAGTGCTGCTATGTAAAAGACCAGGATGTACTAGGTTGCTGGTGCTTGCCAGTTCATCAAAAGCAGTGCAGCATTAGTACTAGCACACTGCTATATATTAGTATCATCATGCAATTGTAACACCTCTGGGAACGGGGTCGGGTACTCCTGACCTTAGCAGGGACCTCTACTCCATCGTCTGAGCTATCTGTCAGGGTGCCACTGCTCTCTACAGGTTCATATTCTGAGCCTGTTTCTGTCAGAGAGGACTCCCCTTCACTCTCATCTTCACTAGAATACCTTTGAACATTTTGGCAACTAAATTTATAGGTACCTAGTGAGACTTATGGGAAGAAGAGCACCTGGCTGTCAGGGACTGCTTGAACCACTCCAAAAAAATTCACCTGCTAGTGCTAGCAAAGATCAGGCTTGATTCTGCTAGCAATGTGGTTTTGTATGCAATGTATCAAAAGTGACAGTGATCTACTGAAAGTGCACTTGTTGGGGATGGGGGGGTGAAGAAGTTAAACGCAAGTGCTGGCAGGTGTCAGTAATGATTCTTCTAATACTGTTTTTGGGGACACTATACTAAAGAGGACACTAGTATTGTTCTGATCTCACCAAAGCTATTGATCTGTCAATCAAAGGGTTAAATGTGATGGTGAACATGTGGCGGGAAATCTGATGCAATCTGGTAAGAATGCTAATGCTATCTGAAGCGACCAGTAAAAAAAAAAAAATCTGTACACTGTACTAATGATAAGGCACACTCTATCCCCTCCCCACCCCCAGTCTGTGACTGGAGAAGCAGTAGACTGATAATCCCAATAATCTCTTCTTCTATGAGCGTGCTCCTTGCATTTTAACACAACCTATTGGCTCCTTGCACTGCCTTTCCTAGCCTGAGCTCTGCTGTACAAGGACTATAAAAGGTTGACATCCAATCAACTTAAGGCACCTACCAGCATTCAAAATGATGTTTTAATCATTACAGAATTAATATGTGTCTTTTATATTTGCTTTGAGTTCATAATAAAAATTGAACTCCAATTATGATCTTATTGCATAGTTCCATTGGTCCAATGTAAGTACACATATACCCAAGGACAGCTGGGGAAGCTGACTATTATTGTAGTTGTTGGCGCAACTACAGTGATCGCTTCTATCTTCTGGAACCTGTCACTGCCCCGGCTCTCCACCTTGCCCAGTCAAAGAATGCCTTGTATTCATTGAAAATACACAAGGAGTTCAGTAAAATGGTGGTGGTTCCGAGCAAGTGCCCGTGTCATAAATGCAGTGGGGCAACTGCTCACTCCACACCACCGTCATTCACAGTATGCCTTGTATTTTTTCAATGAATACAAGGCATTCTCTGATTGAATGAGGTGGAGAGGAGAGGCAGTGACATCGCAGTCTCAATCTTGTCCAATCCTAGAACACCTTATATTCATTGAAAAATACATGGCATTCTGTGAATGGTGGTAGTGCCAAGTGAGCAACCCCTGTGGTCAGTATGCAGTGGGGCTGCTGCTGGGTACAGGGCCCAGAAGATATTAGTGATCAGTGTCACTATAATATCTCTGACTACTACAGTGATTGTCAGCTTCCCCAGTGGCCCCTCAGGTATGAGATAAACATTCTTACATTGTGCCAAGTACTCAGCCAATGTAACTATACAATACATATCACACCTGGAGTTCAGCTTTAAAGTGGTTGTAAACCTTTGAAATAAAAAATGAACAAAACATCCTTCTATAGTGTGAAAGTCCTTGATTCAAAGCACCCAGTGTGATTTCTGACTCCTCCCTCGTTCCTGTGCTATCTGCATGAGTTACTTCAGACACAAGGAAATTCTGGGAGACAGACATGTCCCCCTCCCCCCTTCTAGCACAAAGCAGGTGATTGACAGCCCCAACTGTGCATGTTTTTCTATGAGACTGCATAGTGGAGGGTGTGTCCATTCCCACCACTCAGATCTCAGATTACACTCAGTTCCCTGCTCTATGCTGTGAAGTGTGTGACATCAGATCCCTGTCCTCTGCCTTCTGGAGCTAAGGAATGCTGTATAAAATGTGTGCTTTAGAACAGTGTTTCTCAACCTTTTTTCAGTCAAGGCACCATTTAAAATTCTGCACAATCTCAAGGCACCCCATTCAAAAATGTCAAAAACTATTCTACATACATCCCTTACACCCAATGTTAGAGGTGATTTATTCTTCCAAAGCAAATACACCTTTGCACACTGGTACCAACTAGTATTCCAGTGTGTCTCTGCTGGTGGAGAGAGGGGCAAGCAAGGATGATGTGCATGCACCCCATGTCCTCCTTATCAACTGAGGATGTCATTGGTTGTTAGGATGCTGGCAGCTAGAAGGTCATAGAAGTGCACAATGAAACCCTGCGGCTTTGTGTACTGAAAGGCAGGATTGATCCACTTGATGGCTTGTATACCATTTTTGGGCATTTTGCCAAGGCACCCCTGAAGAACCCTGAACCCTGGTTGAGAAATGCTGTTTTAGAACATTGTAGGGGAGAAAGGGCTGCAGATAAACAGGTACAGCTTATGTAGGAGGCCTTGCATAATCTCTGTATATCACCCGAGGCTGGTCACTTGGTATATGTAAGGGTTTACAACTGTATTCCCGAGTGTAGCTCGGGGTAAAGTTTCAGCACCACAAGTGGTAACCCCGAGCTACACCCGGGAATACACTGCAGCATTGCTCTGGGATCTCTTCTGCACTTACCTTGTCCTTCGCTCCCGCGATGTCCCCCCTGCAGTGTCCCCAGCAATGTCCTCCAGCCGATGTCGGCATCCGTCTTCCGGGTTCCGTTCCCTGCGACGTCGGGACGTACGGGGGATGGAACTGGCGGGAAATTTAAAAATGTCAAAAAGTGACATTCACTAAATACACTAAAATCACATAGTATAACATTCCTGTATCCAACCATTTCACATACATTTTGTCCCGAGTGCTTTGTCCGGCACCCTGCCTGCATTTTTACTGTTCTTTCTGCCTGGAAACTGAGAAACGTCCATGGCGTCCAAAAAGCGTCCCTTTAGGTCAAAAGCGGTTTTAGACCGGCTAGAGAACAGCGATAGTAAATCAGAACCACTTGCAGAACTGAGTGATAATGATTCGTGGGGGAAATTCCTCATCAGACACTGAAAACGATTTTGCAACTGAGCTCAGCGATGTGCGAACTTGGCGCTATATTTCAGATTTCAGTGTTTTTGGTTTGATTATATTATTGAATTAAAGTTATTATTATTATATTATTATTTTTTATGATTATTTATTAAATTATAATTTATGATTTCGTGTTTCAAGTTTTATCATACCCGGGATGTTTACTAGACTCTTGTTCGGACAGATTTCAGTGAGTTATTCCTAAAAATTACAGGCCTACAATAAACAAACGACATATTTCCATGCAAAAAAAGTTCCGCTTTGAGCACAGAAATACTGACATAATCAGACCGCTAGGGAGGTTAATTAATAGTAAATGTTCATCAATGTCTTCACTTCAGGCGAAACTCACCCAGCAAACACAAGAGTTATGGAACGCAGGAAAGATTGTGGACATTGGTCAGACACAGCCTCCAACCCAACCGAAGCGAAAAGAAAGTCTCACCATAGTACAACCTGGCAGGATCAAGAGAGGAAAAGGAGGAACACTGGTAAGATGTAATGACATTCCTCATATATACTTGGCGCTATATTTCAAATTTCAGTGTTTTTGGTTCGATTATATTATTGAATTCAATTTATTATATTATTATTTTTTATGATTATTTATTAAATTATAATTTATGATTTTGTGTTTCAAATTTTACCCTACCCGGGATGTTTACTAGACTCTTGTTTGGACAGATTTCAGTGAGTTATTCCTAAAAATTACAGGCCTACAATAAACAAACAACATATTTCCATGCAAAAAAAGTACCGCTTTGAGCACAGAAATACTGACATAATCAGACCGCTAGGGAGGTTAAGGTAAATCTCCGCCATCCCGTGGTTGCCTACCTCTGATCAAATGCCTACGATTGCTGTAACAAGCCTCTAATAAACACAAACAGCACTGCATACAGTATGTGTTCCTGACTGCCCAGCAGGGAAAGGGTTTAATAATAAACCTACAAGCTGTGATAAATGAAGCACATTAAATTATGCCATATATAAAATCACCCCCTGAGGCCATTACTTACTTTTAAGAGGCCAATATTAAGTGGAATCATTTAGCTGTAGGCTTTTTCTTTTTCCCTTTTTGTTTTAATGTTTCCCCTCCCCGTGCCCTAATTATGTCCTATTGTACCTAATCAGGAGGCCTTTTAAACCTCTGCTTTCTCTCTCGGCAAATTGTCTCTTCCTAGCACTGCAAAGTGACCTTTTAATCGGTAAAGCGAGCAGTGATTCAAATCTGTAGTATCAGGTTCTTGTGTCACTCTATATTCCTATCCGTTAATAGGCGCCCGCTCTGCCGCGGCTTGGTCTCCTTCCCGTTAATGTTTAGCTGTTTGTCTTCATTTATTTGGGAATCGGTCTTCAGCCCTCAATGACCCAGGCACTTGTTTTCAGTCCATTTGTGTCAGTTCCTCTCGGATCAGCCAGCTGCGTGTTCTCCTTGTACAGCCTGCAGAGATTTGGGGGCTGGGGATGCGTTCTTGCTGTCATACTGATGTTTATAATGTTATTTCTGCAAAAGTGAATCCTGTGCCTGCAAGCCGGAGCCTTTCATACTTGGCCAGCAGTCTTTAAATATCTACATCCGTCTTATTGTACAGCCAGTAATTGTCCAATTGAATCTGGGAGGCCTTGAGCGACTGAGATAACAATGAGTTTTATGAAGCATATGCTTAAATTGATCTTATGGGTAAATCCTATTCATGACAGAGAGGAGAACTTGATCATAATATCACCATTTCCAAGCTAGTGCAAACAGCATAAATGGTAAATCTAAAATATGGCCTTTCTCAACCCGTTTAGTACAGAAGAACCCCTAAAAAAATATACAGGTCTTGGGGAACCCTTAATAAAAACCAGTTCATTTGGGTTATTGGGAATAATGCCTCATCCATTGATAGTCAGTAGAAGGTATGGGACCCTTACATTGGTGATCAGTAGAAGGTATGGAACCCTTACATTGGTGATCAGTAGAAGGTATGGAAACCTTACATTGGTGATCAGTAGAAGGTATGGAACCCTTACATTGGTGATCAGTAGAAGGTATGGAAACCTTACATTGGTGATCAGTAGAAGGTATGGAACCCTTACATTGGTGATCAGTAGAAGGTATGGAAACCTTACATTGGTGATCAGTAAAAGGTATGGAAACCTTACATTGGTGATCAGAAGAAGGTATGGAAACCTTACATTGGTGATCAGTAGAAGGTATGGAAACCTTCCATTGGTGATCAGTAAAAGGTATGGAACCCTTACATTGGTGATCAGTAGAAGGTATGGAACCCTTACATTGGTGATCAGTAGAAGGTATGGAAACCTTACATTGGTGATCAGTAGAAGGTATGGAAGCCTTACATTGGTGATCATTAGAAGGTATGGAACCCTGACAATGGTGACCAATAAAAAGTATGCAACCCTTGCATTGGTGGTCAGTAGAAGGTATAGAACCCTTTCATTGGTGGTAATTTGAAGGTATGAAACCCTTACATTGGTGATCAGTAGACAATATGGAACCTCTACAATCGTAGTCAAATGCTCCTGTTGAAACTGAACTCCACCTTTATTGCATTCATACATTGATCTGTCTTGGCACAAGGTAAGTATGTATATTTCATACCAAAGAGACCGTGGGGAAGCTGATAATCTCTGTATTAAATGGCTCTTCTACAGTGGTTACTGCTATCTTCTAGGTCCTTTGCCAGAAGTGGCCTCCCTTCTGCATGACTAAAGGTATTCCCTTGCTTGGCACTGCTACCATTCGCAGAACATAGGCTTGCTTGACCAGCTAGTTCCCCAGCCACAGCAGTCACAGAATGACAACTGTGTAAAGTATGGAGCACTTACATTGGTGATCAGTAAAAGGTATGGAACCCTTACATTGGTGATCAGTAGAAGGTATGGAAACCTTACATTGGTGATCAGTAAAAGGTATGGAAACCTTACATTGGTGATCAGTAGAAGGTATGGAACCCTTACATTAGTGATCAGTAGAAGGTATGGAAACCTTACATTGGTGATCATTAGAAGGTATGGAAACCTTACATTGGTGATCAGTAGAAGGTATGGAACCCTTACATTGGTGATCATTAGAAGGTATGGAACCCTTACCATAGTGACCAATAAAAAGTATGCAACCCTTGCATTGGTGGTCAGTAGAAGGTATAGAACCCTTTCATTGGTGGTAATTTGAAGGTATGAAACCCTTACATTGGTGATCAGTAGACAATATGGAACCTCTACAATCATAGTCAAATGCTCCTGTTGAAACTGAACTCCACCTTTATTGCATTCATACATTGATCTGTCTTGGCACCAGGAAGTATGTATATTTCATACCAAAGAGACCGTGGGGAAGCTGATAATCTCTGTATTAAATGGCTCTACTACAGTGGTTGCTGCTATCTTCTAGGTCCTTTGCCAGCACTGGCTTCCCTTCTGCATGACTAAAGGTATTCCCTTGCTTGGCACTGCTACCATTCGCAGAACATAGGCATGCTTGACCAGCTAGTTCCCCAGCCACAGCAGTCACAGAATGTCAACTGTCTAAAGTATGGAACACTTACATTGGTGATCAGTAAAAGGTATGGAACCCTTACATTGGTGATCAGTAAAAGGTATGGAACCCTTACATTGGTGATCAGTAAAAGGTATGGAACCCTTGCATTGGTAGTCAGTAGAAGGTATAGAACCCTTTCATTGATGGTAAGTTGAAGGTATGAAACCCTTACATTGGTGATCTTTAGAAGGTATGGAACCTCTACAATGGTAGTCAATAGCTCCTGTTGAAACTGAACTTTACCTTTATTGCATTCATATATTGATCCATCTTGGCACAATGTAAGTATGTATATTTCATACCTAAGAGACCATTGGGGAAGCTGATAATCACTGTATTAGTCGGCTTTACTACGGTGGTTGCCGCTAGCTTCTAGGTCCTTTGCCAGAAGTAGCTTTCCTTCTGTATAACCAAAGGTGGTCCCTTGCTTGGCACTGCTACCATTCACAGAACATAATCATGCTTGACCAGCTAGTTCCCCAGCCACAGCAGTCACAGAATGACAACTGTGTAAAGTATGGAACACGTACATTGGTGGTCAGTAAAAGGCATGGAACCTTTACATTGGTGGACAGTTGAAGGTATGAAACCCTTACATTGGTGATCAGTAGAAGGTATGGAACCCTCATATTAGTGATCAGTAGAAAGTATAGAGCACTTACATTAGTGGTCATAGAATGTAAGGAACCATTACTTTAGTGATCAGTAAAAGGTATGGAACCCTTACATGACATTGGTGGCCAATAGAAAATATGGAACCCTTACATTGGTGGCCAATAGAAGGTATGGAACCCTTACAGTGGAGGTCAGTAGAAGGTATGGAACCCTTACATTAGTGATCAGTAAAAGGTATGGAAACCTTACATTGGTGATCAGTAGAAGGTATGGAACCCTTACATTGGTGATCAGTAGAAGGTATGGAAACCTTACATTGGTGATCAGTAGAAGGTATGGAACCCTTACATTGGTGATCAGTAGAAGGTATGGAAACCTTACATTGGTGATCAGTAAAAGGTATGGAAACCTTACATTGGTGATCAGAAGAAGGTATGGAAACCTTACATTGGTGATCAGTAGAAGGTATGGAAACCTTCCATTGGTGATCAGTAAAAGGTATGGAACCCTTACATTGGTGATCAGTAGAAGGTATGGAACCCTTACATTGGTGATCAGTAGAAGGTATGGAAACCTTACATTGGTGATCAGTAGAAGGTATGGAAGCCTTACATTGGTGATCATTAGAAGGTATGGAACCCTGACAATGGTGACCAATAAAAAGTATGCAACCCTTGCATTGGTGGTCAGTAGAAGGTATAGAACCCTTTCATTGGTGGTAATTTGAAGGTATGAAACCCTTACATTGGTGATCAGTAGACAATATGGAACCTCTACAATCGTAGTCAAATGCTCCTGTTGAAACTGAACTCCACCTTTATTGCATTCATACATTGATCTGTCTTGGCACAAGGTAAGTATGTATATTTCATACCAAAGAGACCGTGGGGAAGCTGATAATCTCTGTATTAAATGGCTCTTCTACAGTGGTTACTGCTATCTTCTAGGTCCTTTGCCAGAAGTGGCCTCCCTTCTGCATGACTAAAGGTATTCCCTTGCTTGGCACTGCTACCATTCGCAGAACATAGGCTTGCTTGACCAGCTAGTTCCCCAGCCACAGCAGTCACAGAATGACAACTGTGTAAAGTATGGAGCACTTACATTGGTGATCAGTAAAAGGTATGGAACCCTTACATTGGTGATCAGTAGAAGGTATGGAAACCTTACATTGGTGATCAGTAAAAGGTATGGAAACCTTACATTGGTGATCAGTAGAAGGTATGGAACCCTTACATTAGTGATCAGTAGAAGGTATGGAAACCTTACATTGGTGATCATTAGAAGGTATGGAAACCTTACATTGGTGATCAGTAGAAGGTATGGAACCCTTACATTGGTGATCATTAGAAGGTATGGAACCCTTACCATAGTGACCAATAAAAAGTATGCAACCCTTGCATTGGTGGTCAGTAGAAGGTATAGAACCCTTTCATTGGTGGTAATTTGAAGGTATGAAACCCTTACATTGGTGATCAGTAGACAATATGGAACCTCTACAATCATAGTCAAATGCTCCTGTTGAAACTGAACTCCACCTTTATTGCATTCATACATTGATCTGTCTTGGCACCAGGAAGTATGTATATTTCATACCAAAGAGACCGTGGGGAAGCTGATAATCTCTGTATTAAATGGCTCTACTACAGTGGTTGCTGCTATCTTCTAGGTCCTTTGCCAGCACTGGCTTCCCTTCTGCATGACTAAAGGTATTCCCTTGCTTGGCACTGCTACCATTCGCAGAACATAGGCATGCTTGACCAGCTAGTTCCCCAGCCACAGCAGTCACAGAATGTCAACTGTCTAAAGTATGGAACACTTACATTGGTGATCAGTAAAAGGTATGGAACCCTTACATTGGTGATCAGTAAAAGGTATGGAACCCTTACATTGGTGATCAGTAAAAGGTATGGAACCCTTGCATTGGTAGTCAGTAGAAGGTATAGAACCCTTTCATTGATGGTAAGTTGAAGGTATGAAACCCTTACATTGGTGATCTTTAGAAGGTATGGAACCTCTACAATGGTAGTCAATAGCTCCTGTTGAAACTGAACTTTACCTTTATTGCATTCATATATTGATCCATCTTGGCACAATGTAAGTATGTATATTTCATACCTAAGAGACCATTGGGGAAGCTGATAATCACTGTATTAGTCGGCTTTACTACGGTGGTTGCCGCTAGCTTCTAGGTCCTTTGCCAGAAGTAGCTTTCCTTCTGTATAACCAAAGGTGGTCCCTTGCTTGGCACTGCTACCATTCACAGAACATAATCATGCTTGACCAGCTAGTTCCCCAGCCACAGCAGTCACAGAATGACAACTGTGTAAAGTATGGAACACGTACATTGGTGGTCAGTAAAAGGCATGGAACCTTTACATTGGTGGACAGTTGAAGGTATGAAACCCTTACATTGGTGATCAGTAGAAGGTATGGAACCCTCATATTAGTGATCAGTAGAAAGTATAGAGCACTTACATTAGTGGTCATAGAATGTAAGGAACCATTACTTTAGTGATCAGTAAAAGGTATGGAACCCTTACATGACATTGGTGGCCAATAGAAAATATGGAACCCTTACATTGGTGGCCAATAGAAGGTATGGAACCCTTACAGTGGAGGTCAGTAGAAGGTATGGAACCCTTACATTAGTGATCAGTAAAAGGTATGGAAACCTTACATGACATTGGGGGCCAATAGAAGATATGGAACCCTTACATTGGTAGCCAATAGAAGGTATGGAACCCTTACAGTGGAGGTCAGTAGAAGGTATGGAACCCTTACATTGGTAATCAGTAGAACGTATGGAACCCTTACATTAGTGATCAGTAGAAGGTATGGAATCACTGTATTAGTTGGCTCTACTACAGTGGTTGCCGTATCTTCTAGGTCCTGTACCAAAAATGGTTTCCCTTCTGCATGACCAAAGGTGGTCCCTTGCTTGGCACTGCTACCATTCACAGAACATAATCATGCTTGACCAGCTAATTCCACAGCCACAGCAGTCACAGAATGATAACTGTGCATCCTGAAGCCACTAAATGTTTGTTGTTTTTGGGTTCAGTCACTGAAGGGGAAATCAGAATATGGATGTTCACTGATCTCCCTCCATTCTTCGCGACAACAACAACCCCCATGCCTGTTCGGGGCCCACAGGAGGGGCAGCAGATCCCAAAATACATGGTGGGCATAGTTGGGCAAGAGGGTTTACTGTTGGTGGGATATGGAAGTGAACAGAAAGCCAACAGTTGACCTAACAGTAGTGAAGTAGTCTCAGAAGCGGAGTAGTCTCAGGAGTGTGTTTAACCTTTTCACGCCGGCGTCTCCTGGCCCCTTAAGGGGTTTCAGATGCCGGGAGACGGGGCTGGGTTTTAGGGTTATGTGACCGCCGTGATTCGCTGTCACGGCGGTCACATGATCAGAAAAGGTCCTGATTGCAAGGGAAGAACAGGACCTTTCCGTGAGACACTGACATATGTGCTAGGAGCTTTCAGGGTGTGCGCTCTCAGCACATATGTGTTTTCAAATGGTATGCAAATATGCGGCCACTCGGCATCAAGGCCCAAATGCCGAGCGGCCGCATATTTGCGTACTGTCGGCGTCAAGGGGTTAAAAGCCTGTACTACCAGCTGCCAATTATAAATTGCTCTGGTAGACAAGTTGTTAAAGGGAACCATTGCTGACATCTCTAAGTGCTTGTACTGTAAAGTAAATCATTCTCAAAGATCTCAACAAATATTCTAAAGTCAGGTTTCACTTTGTTTCTAAGGGCTCTGCCAAAGGGGTGGAAAAAGCAGGAAGTTGAGCTATGGTTTTACCACTGCCTTCCCCTCTTCCTCCTTGGGCACTGGAATACAGCCAGACAAGGTTGTACATATACTGAAGCCAAGATGCCTTTCTTCATGGACACAACATTTTTTACTCAGGGTGCAGAGTTTATGATCACTCAAGATGAATTTCACCACAATGCCTAATATAATTTTACTGCTCGTTTAGAATATGTAAATAAATAGGTGTGCATAATCTTGACACAGAGTGATTGGTTCCTGATCCAGTCACTGTTGCATTTGTTGGACAGTTTGGCAAGCATGTGAATGAGGAGAAAAAAATAATAAAAACAAGAAACAAGAATATATTGAATACTGTCTGCTCATATAAAAAATGTATATAATTATAGAATACTATATGGTTTGCAATAATTGTCCTTTGGGTTTACTGGCCCTGTAAGGAAAGAGATAGTCAGAAAAGCTGGCTCAGCACCATACGCACTTTCTACGCTCAGCAGATCTTGCAATACTCTTTGTCGTGTAATATAAATAAATTAGCCAATTACACGCAGAACTATGGTCTCGGTATCCAGTTATTCTATTTTTAAAATAGGAACCTCAGAGGGTCAACATCTGGTGTCATATATAAAAGTCTAGCTTGTGATGTGAATAGATATGGTAGAAAATTACAGCCTTGCAATGTGTGTTTGCACCGAAGAATGATTAAACCAAACACACATTTGATGTCGTGTCAATAGCCTGGTTTGAAGTGTAATAGGCTGAAAATACACTGCATGAAATGTATAGAAATATATACAGTATATAATGTCATATCTAAAAAAAATGACTTTTCTGAAAGCTTACCTTTGTATATTGTACTTATTATTCAGAACACAAAGACTCCCCATTGTAAACCTGATCTAAACTATCATCTTGAAATCTTTATTTAGAATAAAAGTAACAAACGAACAATCAGAAATCAGCTTTCACTGCTATGACTTTATATTATATTGTAGATTGATTGCAATAGAATAGATAGTTATGCATAAAACTCTTTCAATTTCTTTTTTCATTATCACTGGTGGATTTTCATAAAAAAATGTTGTACTTAACTGTGTTATACAATAGGAAATTATTATTAATAGTTTGTTTCTGAATTCTTTCACTTTTCTATCTTCTCCAATTACAAGGACTAACACTCAGCCCCATGCCTCGGGCAGGAATTATAGCCAGTGAGGATTCTTCTGCATTTAGAAGTCCCCCTTCCCTTAAAGGATAAGTTCACCTTTTAGGCAAAAATAATAAATTTAAATTTTTTTGCAGGTAAAAAAATGTGCATTTATTATTTTTGACTACAGGAGCCTGGAAAGCATTGCACCAGCGATCAGTAGATTGCTGACGCCATGCAGGTCTTCTGCAGACCCGTCAAAATATCTGCTTGCTGTATGGGATGTATGGGGTGTGTGAGATGTACGGGGTGTATGGGATGTACGGGGTGTATGGGATGTACGGGATGTACGGGGTGTATGGGATGTACGGGATGTACGAGGTGTACGGGATGTACGAGGTGTATGGGATGTACGGGATGTATGGGGTGTATGGGATGTACGGGGTGTATGGGATGTACGGGGTGTATGGGATGTAGGGGTGTATGGGATGTACGGGGTGTATGGGATGTACAGGATGTATGGGATGTACGGGATATACAGGGTGTATGGGATGTACGGGGTGTATGGGATGTACGGGGTGTATGGGATGTACGGGGTGTATGGGATGTACGGGATGTATGGGATGTACGGGATGTACGAGGTGTATGGGATGTACGGGATGTATGGGATGTACGGGATGTACGGGGTGTATGGGATGTACGGGATGTACAGGATGTACGGGATGTACGAGGTGTATGGCCAAGCAGATATTCTGACAGGAAGCTTCAATGAACTACCACAGCACCGTGGTAGTTCACTGAAAACTACAAGCCGACAGCCGCTAAGGCTGCTGGGACTTGCAGTTCATTCATTCACGGATGTCCATGAATGAATGATGCGGCCGTGTGGGCAGAGCCCCGCAGGGCCAAGCTGTTTTTAAATTTGACAGATAGTATGGGGAGACTTTTCCCTGTACTGTCAGAGGAAGGTGGGGGGAGACATCTGTGGCTATGGGAACATGTTACATGTTGCATCTTAATAATGGGTGGACCATGTAACATGTTCCCAAAAGTGAACTTATCCTTTAAGGCAAGCGACCCTACCAGGACTTGGTTGCCCCCAGGTCTTAGTACACAATGTTATTGTTTCTGGACAGATGGCACTGAGACTGAGAGAAAATTACAGGAAAGGGTACCTGTATACTAGGCTGTTCAGGTGAGGGATGTGGTAGCTGCAGAGTAACATATGTGCCCCAGTCCAGAAGCTGGTGGTGGTCCAGGAAGGCAGTTGCCTGTATTGTAATTCAAAGAATGGTTCCAAAGTAGCGGGTAGCAGGCAACTCCATAAACAGTCTGAGGTCAAGAAAGGTAGCAGGCAAGCATAATCCAGTGCACAGAACAAGGTTAGGACCAGCAGCAATCTGAAAGAAGAATCCAGGCAACATCCAAGATCAGGGCAGGCAGTGAGTAAGTGTACCCACTAAACAGTCCAAGGTCATGACGGCAAGCACACCCCAGTAAACAGTCTGAGGTCAGGGCAGGTAGCAGGCAAGTGTAATCCAGTACACAGACCAAGGTTAGGACCAGCAGCAATCTGAAAGAAGAATCCAGGCAACAGTCCAAGGTCAGGGCAGGCAGTGGGTAAGTGTACCCACTAAACAGTTAGTCTGGCTGAAAAAAGACAAAAGTCCATCCAGTTCAACCATTACAAAAAAAAAAAAAGGTAGTAATCCTACACCCACAGTTGATCCAGAGGAAGGCAAAAAAACCCAGCAAAGCACGATCCAATTTGCTCCTGCAGGGGAAAGAATTCCTTACTGATCCCCCGAGAGGCTATCGGATCAACTTTACCTATAAATGTTATATCCAGTTATATTCTGTGTATCTAAGAAATAATTCAGGCCTTTTTTAAAGCAATCCACGGAGCTGGCCAGAACCAACTCTTGAGGGAGTCTATTCCACATTTTCACAGCTCTCACTGTGAAGAAACCTTTCCGTGTTTGGAAATTATTATCATTTGTATTATTAGCAGGGGTTCCCTGAGACCTTAAAGTTACACTATATTGCCAAAAGTATTGGCCCCGCCCTCCAAATCATTGGATTCAGGTGTTCCAATCACCTCCATGGACACAGGTGTATACAATTAAGCACCTAAGCATGCAGACTGCTTCTACAAACATTGGTGAAAGAATGAGTCGCTCTCAGGAGCTCAGTGAATTCAAGCGTGGTACCGTGATAGGTTGCCACCTGTGCATCCATAAAATTTCCTGGCTACTAATTATTCCACGGTCAACTGTTAGTGGTATTGTAACAAAATGGAAGCAACTGGGAACAACAGCAACTCAGCCACCAAGTGGTAGGCCATGTAAAATGAAAGCGTCAGATGCCGTGGTGTAAAACACGCCACCACTGGACTCTAGAGCAGTGGAGATGTGTTCTCTGGAGTGACCAATCAAGCTTCTCTGTCTGGCAATCTGATGGATGTGTCTGGGTTTGGCGGTTGCCAGGAGAACGCTACTTGCCTGACTGCATTGTGCCAAATGTAAAGTTTGGTGGAGCGGGGATTATGGTGTGGGATTTTTTTTCAGTGGTTGGGTTTGGCCCCCTAGTTCCAGTGAAGGGGCATACCAAGACATTTTGGACAATTTCATGCTCCCAATTTTGAGGGAACAGTTTGGGGATGGCCCCTTCCTGTTCCCACATGACTGCCCACCAGTGCACAAAGCAAGGTCCATAAAGACATGGAGGAGCCAGTTTGGGGTGGAGGAACTTGACTGTCCTGCACAGAGTCCTGACCTCAACCCCATAGAACACCTTTGGGATGAATTAGAGCAGAGACTGCGAGCCAGGCCTCCTCCCCCGACATCAGTGCCTGACCTGACAAATGTGCTTCTGAAAGAATGGTCAAACCTTCCCATAGACACCCTCCTAAACCTTGTGGACAACCTTCTCAGCAGAGCTGAAGCTGTTATGGTTGCAAAGGGCGGGGCCAACTCCATATTGAACCCTACGGACTAAGACTAGGATGCCATTACAGTTCATGTAAGTGGAAAGTCAGGTGTCCCAATACTTTTGGCAATGTGGTGAATTTCAAGAACTCTCCAATAATAAAAGGTTAAGAAAGGCTGGTTTAGAGTTTATTGCAATCCTCCACTGCTGAGAAGCTAAGCTCAAACCAAAGACTTAGAAGAAGAAGATTTGCTAAAACTCAATTGTCTGGAAAGGATTAAAGGGTTATACAGGGTCACAGTGAAGGTTCTGCAGGCATCTTATCCAGTTAACATCCATATTCATGAGTGTACAATGAGGAACACACAGAACTGAAGAATGGTGATTTTTCAAGGAGGAAGCCAAAGCTCTCCTAAAAAAAAAAAAAAAAAAACTGCCATTCTGAAATTTTCTAAAAACAACCCAGAGCTGTCAAATCACATTATAAAATTCTTATTTAGAATGTTGAACATTGATCTGCCATCTAAAAGTCAAAATAATCTAGGTCATGCAAAGGTCCAAGCCATCCAAAACACATGAATAAATCAACCACAGAGTGGTTTATACAGAGGAACATTCGTACTTGAGAATTTCCAAGAGCTCCAAATTCATTCTCAATGAAATGCTGTGGCTTAGGCTAAGGCAGGCAGTACTGGAAAGACACTTCAAAGTATATGTAAAGTAACAGTGTTCCATGTTTAAAAATGGGACTCGGAACTTTTTAACTACTGTTCAAATTTGTACAGTAAATATAGCATTAACCCCTTCCTTCTCAGCCCTGGAAACCCTTTAACTGGGCTACCATACCCAGGATGGTGAGGTCAGCCTGACTGGGGGCGATCCTACCAACCCCCCGATCATTACTAGAGACCAGGAGCTGTTTTTGGCAGTTTGGTCAATGTAGTGGGAACACGCAGTGAGCACGCTCTCAGCACAAGAACCGTGGCTGGGTGTCACTGTGGTGGGATATGGATTACGGAGAGGGTAAGGGGGACTCTGCAACAGACTTGGTTGCCCTATAGGGGATGAGGTTTATGGAGGGAGCTGGGCAGCTTTTGGGAATGGGGCCTCTTCAAGAAGCTGGTGGCTTTGCATGAACACTATGGGTGCCTGATTGACATTTTATAGGGGCTGGAGGCTCTACAGCAAGCTAGGGGACACTGTAGGGTGCTGGGTTGCACTGTGAGAGGTTGTGAGTACACTGTGGAAGATGTAAGACACTGTTGGAGGTTAGGGGATCTACAGCTGGCTGGAGGCCCTGAAGTAGGGAGGCTGCTGTCATATGGCAATGGAGGTACCTAGAGAGAGAGAGCATTAGGTACATTTTTGATGGGCTTTGATGGGCAAATGCAATTTGATGTTGACATCAGTTTGAGATGCTTCTAAGATCATTCAGAAATCATTGCAGGTACCTTTGACCTACAAGGAGGGAAGGAGCTGACACACCGATGACCTTACTGCAATCCAGTTTATTGCGCAGATGTCCGCAACAGCATTCCCTGACTGAAGGCTCACCCTCCAACGCCTTTCATCCCATAGGGCTTAATTGTAGAGAAATTTGACTGCTTTTGTATTCCCATGCTTCTACCTTCCTTGCCCAAATTTGAATGACATCCCTTCCCTGCCGAAAACATCACACATCCCAAGCTTCAGGGCTAAGTAAAACACACTGTACATGCACAGTGGCTCCTCATCAGGGGGCCCACAACTACGACCCAGGTGAGATAGTTGGCTCCTGAGGACATTAGCAAACACGATGGTGGGTCGGGATGTGGTGTGTGGTGGCTTTTGTTGGATCACAGCAGGACAAAGCTGGGTTGACTGGATATGTGAGTACTTGTTTTGAAGATAATCTGGGAAAAGAAAATAGAATCGAGAGACGCTGAAGTTCCTCTTTAACCCATCGACAGTGGCTCTTAGATGCAGTACCGAAGCACAACATTTAAGGCCACATTCACAATTAACGTAGCGGGAGCGTGCGTTTATGTGCACTATTTTTTGCGCGACACTCATTGGGCATCCCATTGAATTCAACAGCTTCAACAAAGCGTTTTGCCTCATTTGTCATGCAAAACATGTTTGTTTCCTGAATTTGAGGCATCATTACCAACTGATGGTACCGCAAGAGCAATGCTCCCGTATTGGGGATGCGTATTGAAATGTGCATTTCCATAGGTGCAGATGTGAGCGGAGCCTAAAAACTGGATTCCATTGTCCACCTCTTATGCTTTATGCCTACAGTCTGCAGGAAAACTGAAGAGTGAGTTTGTAACAACTGTTCAGAGGATGCACAAAACTCTCCCTGGCTAAGTTACAGGACTCCTATTTTATGTTGTAAATGGAACACAGAACAGTCCAAAAGGAACCCTGCAAATAATGTTAGAAGCAGGGGCGTAGATAAGGAAGGGGGATCAGGGGGGTCTGAACCCCTCTAGAGGAGAGTTGCCAACCATCCCTGCAGCTCTTGAAATTTCTACTCACCCACCAGTGGAAGTAAGGCGGGGGGGGGCAAGCAGTGCTGAAGGGGTGTGCGTGTGTGTGGGGGTGGCAGTGGGGGCAGTGACAAGCAGCAATCTGCTGTACGGCTTTCAATGAAGCAGCTGGAAGCCATGGAAGGGAGAGGAGAAGCAACTACCAGCTGCTTCATTGAAAGGCACACAGGAGATTGCTGCTTGTCACTGCCCCCACCGCTGCACAGAACATACCTAATGGTTCAGTTTTCTTTCCGGCCCTACCGCCGATGTGTTCTTCTCACTGCCAAGCCCCTCCCTCCATCCTCCACACCAATAGGAGACGAGGAGAAAGAGGCTGAATCTGCTCTCCCTCCCCCTGTGCCCGCCCACACTCCAGTCAATGCAGTCTCAGAGGATGTGTGGGCAGGAAACTGAACATAGCAGCCAACAGCTCTGATGAATCTGACTGAGTCATGTGAGTCCAATCTACCTTCCTTCCATCCACCCCTTCCTCCCTTCCATCCACCCCTTCCTTCCAACCACCCCTCCTTTCCTCCCTTCCTGTCTTTCTTCCACCTACCCACCCCTCCCTTCCTTCCACCCCTCCCTTCCCCCCTCCTTTTTTTCCACCACAGCTCCCTTCCTTCCACCCATCCCTTCCTTCCTTCCTCCCTTCCACCTCTCTCTTCCTTCCTTTCACCCACCCCTTCCATTCTTCCACCCACCCATCTTCCACCCACCCCTTCCTTCCTTCCTCCCACCCTTTCTTTCTTCCACCCACCCCTTCCATCCTTCCACCCACCCACCCTTCCTTTCTTCCACCCACCCACCCTTTCCTTCCTTCCATTCACCTTTCCCTTCCTTCCATCCATCCCTTCCTTCCTTCCACCCACCCTTTCCTTCCTTTCATCCACCCCTTCCTAACTTCCACCCACCCCTTCTTTCTGTCCTTCCATCCACTTCTTCTTTCCAGCCACCCCTTCCTTCCATCCACCCACCCCTTCCTTCCATCCATCCACCCACCCCTTCTATCCATCCACCCACCCTTCCTTCCACCCACCCCTCCCTTCCTTCAATCAACCCCTTCCTTTCTTACACCCACCCACCCTTCCTTCCTTCCACCTCTCCCTCCCTCCCTCCCTCCCTTCCTTCTTTCCAGGGGGAGAAGTTGGTTGTGGTGGGGGGTGGTAAAAATGCAGCCCAGCTTCCCAGTTTTTTTACTTCTTCATTTCAGTTCAACTTTGAAGGGCTTGTGAACCTCTGACATGAAATATGAACAAAGCATATCCCTTTATAGTGTGTACTTACCTCTCTCCAGAACACTAAGTGTAATTTCCATCTGCTGCCCCATTCCTCCTGCTATCTGTGTGAGTCACTTCTGACACGTTTTCCTGACAGCAAGAGAAAAAGGGTGACAGGGGAGGGACTTCCAGCACACAGCCTGTGATTGACAGGCTCAGCTTTGTTACTGTGTGCTGTGTTGAGGGGAGTGCGCCCCTTTCCTCCAATCAATTCTCACAGAGCTTTTCAAAGTATAACTTCAGCTCCTCACCCCCCTGCTTTCTGGAAGCTCAGAAATGCTGTATAAATTCCGGACTTTGAAAGGATGAAGAGAAGAGAAGACTTCAGATAAACAGGTACAACTTATGTAGGAATATTTTTTTCATCTCTGTGTATCACCTGAGGATAGTCACCTTACTGGGTATATGTTGGTTTACAACCACTTTAACAACAATTGACCTCACTTTACAAATGAATCCCTTCTTACTACCATTCACCTATATGGCACAATCCTCACCCAGAATTTTACATGTGCGGAAATGTATAACTGATGGGAATGTAATATATATATATATATGTGTGTGTGTGTGTATGTATATATGTGTGTGTGTGTGTGTGTGTGTGTGTATGTACATATGTGTGTGTGTGTATGTATATATGTGTGTATGTATATATATGTGTGTGTGTGTATGTGTACATATGTGTGTGTGTGTATGTATATATATGTGTGTGTGTGTGTGTGTATGTGTACATATGTGTGTGTGTGTGTGTGTGTGTGTGTGTGTGTGTGTGTATGTATATATGTGTGTATGTATATATATGTGTGTGTGTGTGTGTGTGTGTGTGTGTGTGTGTGTGTGTGTGTGTGTATGTGTACATATGTGTGTGTGTGTATGTATATATGTGTGTATGTATATATGTGTGTGTGTGTATGTATATATGTGTGTATGTATATATGTGTGTGTGTGTATATATATATGTATGTATATGTGTGTGTGTGTGTGTGTATATATGTGTGTATGTATATATGTGTGTGTGTGTGTGTATATATGTATGTATATGTGTGTGTGTATGTATATATGTGTGCGTGTGTATGTATATATGTGTGTGTGTGTGTATATATATATATGTGTGTGTGTATGTATGTGTGTGTGTGTGTATATGTGTGTGTGTGTATGTATATGTATGTATATATGTGTGTGTGTATATGTATATATGTGTGTGTGTGTGTATATATATGTGTGTGTGTATGTATATATATGTGTGTGTATGTATATGTATATATATATGTGTGTGTGTGTGTAAAGTGCTGCGGAAATTGACGGCGCTATATAATTTCCTGTAATAAAAAAAACGAATGCTCAATCCATTAGACATAGTACTGTATGTAGAAGATACGAGGGGTGTTCAGGTCAAACTGGGACTTTTGTGTGTATATCATAAAAGAACAAATTTCACGGAGTGGAAACTGCATTTAGTTTTCGACATACTCCCCTGCTGCATTTATACACTTATCCCAGTGCATCAGAAAGTTTGGGGCCCATTGCACAACCACTGTCCGTCCCACCAAATCCACCCACTGGCCATCCCGCCAAGTCCTTCAGTGCACCCACTTTAAACACTCTTACAACCTAATATATGAAAATGAAAAGTGTATTCCAAGTCATCAGCGCTTTCAAGATTTACCAGTAAGGATTTATGTTTCGGACAAAAATATGAAGCCCACAACCATGACAGGGTAGACTCTTTTGAACGGGACCCTACACTATTGCTAACTGCACTACCTTTTCAAAGAGACAGCCCAATCCAGCAAAGAGACATCCCCATATATTCAGCAAAGAAACAGCCAAATCCAGTAAAGAGAAGTCCCAATGCAGCAAAGAGACATCTCCATATATTCAGCAAAGAGACATCCCAATCCAGTAAAGAGACAGACCCATATATTCAGCAAAGAGACAGCACAATCCAACAAAGAGACAGCTCCATATATTCATCAAAAGAGACAGCCCCATATATTCAGCACAGAGACAGCACAATCCAAAAAAGAGACAGCTCCATATATTCATCAAAAGAGACAGCTCAATCCAGCAAAGAGACATCCCCATATATTCAGCAGAGATATCTTAATCCAGTGAAGAGACGGCCCAATCCAGCAAAGACATCCCCATATATTCATTTATTAAGTGACTCCTCATCACTGAACCCCTTGCCTATGGAGGAGCCGTGCACCCCAAGCGTGTACACAGGGGTTTTTGAATTAGAAAGTTCCTTTCACAGCTCCCCTTCCTTGCATCCCCATCCCCTTCACAGCCCCTCCTTCCTTGCACTCCAGCCCCGTTTACAGCCCCCCCCTTCCTTGCACCTCTATCCCGTTCACAGCCCTTCCTGCCTTGCACCCCAGTCCCCTTCACAGCCCTCCTTCCTTGCACCTCCATCCCCTTTACAGCCTCCATTCCCTGCACTCCAGTCCCCTTTACAGACCCTTTCCTTGCACCACAGTCCCCTTCGCAGCCCCCTTCTTCACACCCCAGTCTCGTTCACAGCCCACCTTTCTTGCACCTCCAACTCCTTTACAGCCCCCCCCTTTCTTGCACCCCTGTCTCCTTCACAGCTCCCTTTCCTTGTACTCTAGCCCCCGTTAACATCCCCTCTTCGTTGCACCTCTGTCCCCTTCACATCCCCCCTTTTTTGCATCCCTGTCCCCTTCATAGCTCCCCTTCCTTGCACTCTAGTCCCCTTTACAGCCCCCTCTTCTTTGCACCTCCATCCCCTTCACAGCCCCCTTTCCTTGAAGTCTTCTGTAGATCTCTGTGGGTTTTACACCTTCGTTCACAAGAAACGTCATCACCACTAAAACTGTTGTCTGCCATCTTGATTACTGATCTCTGGACTTTCCTGTGACATGTGCTCCGCCTATCAGCAATAGGACACACTTGCCACTTACTACCACGTGTAGTACCGCCACGCCAGCATCCCTTTATATACCTGGAAAATTAAAAGTCCTGATTTGACTTGAATGCCCCTCATAGTTCAAGATCTCTTATGTATGTTTCTCCATTAACGGCCCATTCCTTACTACCCCTTCCACCATTAGAGATACCACTATGGGTCCTTCCACACCGGCAATCCATTTTTTTTCTTAAGTTCAGTCACGTTTTTTGAAAGAAAAAAATGGATAAGTTTACATTCATTTTTTCATTTGTTTACATTCGTTTTTTCATCTGTTTTTTATTCGTTTTTCATTCATTTACATCCGTTTTTATCCGTTTACATTCATTTACATCCGTTTTTTAATCCGTTTATATTGGTTTACATCCGTTTTTCATCCGTTTAGATTTATTTATATCTGTTTATCCGTTTACATCAATTTTATGTCCATTTCATCCGTTTTTTCATCTGTTTTTTCATCCGTTTGTCATCCGTTTACATACATTTTTATCTGTTTACATTGATTTACATCCGGTTTTCATCCATTTAGATCCATTTACATCCGTTTATCCATTTAAATCCGTTTACATCTGTGTTTTGTCCGTTTACATCCGTTTTCATCCGTTGACATCCGTTTTTTGTCCGTTCCGGGTTTTTTGCAGAAGAAAAATAGGGTTTTCTTCCATTCAAAAAAACAGATGTTAACGGATGCGGACATTAACAGACGTAAAAAGATGTTCATCCGTTTACATTGGTTTACATCTATTTTTAATTCATTTAGATCCATTTACATCTGTTTATCTGTTTATATAAATTTTTGTCCGTTTACATCTGTTTTCAACCATCTACATAATTTTTTTCAACTGTTTTTTCATCCATCTACATTCATTTTTCATCCGTTTACATTGATTTACGTCTGTTTTTCATCCATTTAGATCCATTTACATCTGTTTATCCATTTACATCCCTTTATCCGATTACATCTGTTTAACCATTTACATCCGTTTATCCAATTACATCTGTTTTTTTCCGTTTACATCCGTTTTTCATCCGTTCCGGGTTTTTTTGCAGACGAAAAACAGAGTTTTTTTCCATTAAAAAAACAGATGTTAACGGATGCGGACGTTTTTCATCCATCTACATTCATTTTTCATCCGTTTACATTGGTTTACATCCGTTTTTCATATATTTACAGTCACTTTTTTCATCTGTTTTTTCATCCGTTTTTCATCCATTTCCATTCATTTTTCATCCGTTTACATTGGTTTACATCCGTTTTTCATCCGTTTATCCAATTACATCTGCTTTTCATCCGTTTAGATCCATTTACCTCTGTTTATCCGTTTATATAAATTTTTTTGTCCGATAACATCCATTTTCATCCATTTACATATGTATTTTCATGTTTTTTTTTCATCCGTTTTTCATCCGTTTACATTCATTTTTCATCTGTTTACATTGATTTACAACCGTTTTTCATCCACTTAGATCCATTTACATCCGTTTACATCTGTTTTTTGTTCGTTTCCATCCGTTGACATCCATTTTTCATCCGTTCCGGGGGGGGTTTTTTGCGGAAGAAGAATAGGGTTTTCTTCCATTCAAAAAAACAGATGTTAACGGATGCGGACATTAACGAATGTAAACAGATGATCATCCGTTTACATCCGCAAGTCCATAGAAATACACGGGGGTCCGTTTTTCATCCGCAAACGGACAGATAAAAAGTGGACATACAGAACAGGAAAGGGTCCTAATGCAGCTTCTAGAGGCAGTGTGCACCAACACACACATTTCATTTGGCCATTCTCTGTTTACTTAGCTTTGTGATTGTTATTTCATGATAATAGGACGCCCGATGACATTTCCCGGAACATTTCCATTCTTTTGACATTAATTGAGAAGCTCTGGTGTGTAATGACACCGCGGAGCCGCAGCACAGATCCCTCCATGTGCTTTGTGTCAGCAATGATATTGTTAGCTATGACAGGATAATTATCCAAGGTGAACTTTACCTTCCGCATCAAGCTGAACCCGATCCGCTGCAAGGTGAACCCGATCCGCTGCAATCTGAACCAGATCCGCTGCAAGGTGAACCAGATCCGCTGCAAGCTGAACCCGATCCGCTGCAAGGTGAACCCGATCCGCTGCAAGGTGAACCAGATCCGCTGCAAGCTGAACCCGATCCGCTGCAAGGTGAACCCGATCCGCTGCAAGGTGAACCCGATCCGCTGCAAGCTGAACCCGATCCGCTGCAAGCTGAACCCGATCCGCTGCAAGGTGAACCCGATCCGCTGCAAGCTGAACCAGATCCGCTGCAAGCTGAACCCGATCCGCTGCAAGCTGAACCCGATCCGCTGCAAGCTGAACCCGATCCGCTGCAAGGTGAACCCGATCCGCATCAAGCTGAACCCGATCCGCTGCAAGCTGAACCAGATCCGCTGCAAGCTGAACCCGATCCGCTGCAAGCTGAACCCGATCCGCTGGAAGCTGAACCCGATCCGCTGCAAGCTGAACCCGATCCGCTGGAAGCTGAACCCGATCCACATCAAGCTGTAACCTGATCTGCTGCAAGCTGAACCCGATCCACATCAAGCTGTAACCTGATCTGCTGCAAGCTGAACCCGATCCGCTGCAAGGTGAACCCGATCCGCATCAAGCTGAACCCGATCCGCTGCAAGCTGAACCAGATCCGCTGCAAGCTGAACCAGATCCGCTGCAAGCTGAACCAGATCCGCTGCAAGCTGCATCCGATCCGCTGCAAGCTGAACCAGATCCGCTGCAAGCTGAACCCGATCCGCTGCAAGCTGAACCCGATCCGCTGCAAGGTGAACCCGATCCGCTGCAAGCTGAACCCGATCCGCTGCAAGCCAAACCCGATCCGCTGCAAGCCGAACCCGATCCGCTGCAAGGTGAACCCGATCCGCTGCAAGCCGAACCCGATCCGCTGCAAGCTGAACCCGATCCGCTGCAAGCTGAACCCGATCCGCTGCAAGGTGTCGCTGAAGTTACAATGTTACAGTGTTTACTTTTCATTACTTTTACTCGGGGCTTTTTTTTTTCCTTAGAATATAGGTGCGGGTATCCCCTCTCCTATGTCACCCCTTGATTCTGCGCCCTACCTACCCCTGAGATCCACCTCCTCCCCTCCTCCCAGTACCGCCCAGAACCCAGTATCATTTTGTAATGCTAAGTAATTTGTATGGAGTTTGATAACAGGACAAGAAAAGCAGTAAAATAGATCCCCTGCAGCCAACAACAGACCACTCCCCAAACAAAATATCCCCCAACAACAATATCACCCCCAGCAGCAATAACCCCCCCCCCAACAACAATCGATACCCCCAGCAACAAACAAAAACAAAATACCCCACAGTAACAATAGATCCATCCTAGGAACAAGAGCCCTCTGCTAGTAAAAATAGATCTCCTAGGAGCCAGCAAAAATAGATCCCTCCCTCAACAGCAGATCCCTCCTTCAACACCAGATACCTCCCAGCAACAATTGGTCCACCAGCAACAATAGACCCCTCCCTAAACAGCAGATCCCTCCTTCAACGCCAGATACCTCCCAGCAACAATTGGTCCACCAACAACTTAGGACTCCCCCTATCAACAATAGACTCCTCCCTCAACAGCAGATCCCTCCCTCAACACCAGATACCTCCCAGCAACAAATGGTCCACCAGAAACATAGGACCCTTTCAACACCAGAAACCTCCCAGCAACAATTGGTCCACCAGCAACATAGGGCCCCCCCCCTCCTTATCAACAATAGATCCCTCCCTCAACAGCCGATCCCTCTTTCAACACCAGAAACCTCCCAGCAACAATTGGTCCACCAGCAACATAGGACCCCCCCCCCTCCTTTTCAACAATAGACCCCTCCCTCAACTGCAGATCCCTCTTTCAACACCAGATAACTCCCAGCAACAATTGGTCCACCAGTAACATAGGAACCCCCCCCCCTCCTTATTAACAATAGACCCCTCCCTCAACAGCAGATCCCTCTTTCAGTACCATATAACTCCCAGCAACAATTGGTCCACCAATAATATAGGACCCCCCTCCTTATCAACAATAGATCCCTCTCTCAACAGCAGATCCCTCTTTCAACGCCAGATACCTCCCAGCAACAATTGGTCTACCAGCAACATAGGACCCCCCCTCCTTATCAACAATAGACCCCTCCCTCAACAGCAGATCCCTCTTTCAACACCAGATACCTCCCAGCAACAATTGATCCACCAACAACATAGGACCCCCCCCCCCCCTCCCTCAACAGCAGATCCCTCTTTCAACACCAGATAACTCCTAGCAACAATTGGTCCACCAGCAACATAGGATTACCCCTCCTTATCAACAATAGATCCCTCCCTCAACTGCAGATCCCTCCTTCAACACCAGATACCTTCCAGAAACAATTGGTCCACCAGCAACATAGGACCCCCCTCCTTATCAACAATAGATCCCTCTCTCAACAGCAGATCCCTCCTTCAACACCAGATACCTCCCAGCAACAATTGGTCCACCAACAACATAGGATCCCCCCATCAACAATAGATCCCTCCTTCAACTGCAGATCCCTCCTTCAACACCAGATACCTCCCAGCAACAATGGGTCCACCAGCAACATAGGACCCCCCCCCTCCTTATCAACAATAGATACCCCCAGTGAAAGTAAATCCCGCAGCAGCCAGCATCAACAGACTCTCCAGCACACCCCAGCACCCCATGTCATTGAATACATTAAGTTCTGGAGGTGCCAGAACTACGTTCCCCCCCCCCGGAAAAAATCCCGGCTTTTACTGTTTATTAGAACTCAGCAAATTAATTCTATATGTTTATATATTAGAATGTATTCCACTCCATTCACTTTGGACAGTGAGATCTTATTTATCTAGATCAGGGGTCTCCAAACTTTCTGGGCCGGTTTACTGTCCTTTAGACTTTGAGGGGGCCGGACTGTGGCCAGTGTGTGTAGAAAATGCCCCGATGTCAATGGGAATAAACAATCCCTTGTCATTGGTATTGATTGGAGGAATAGTGATCCATTGTTGTTAGTAGGGGAAAAAATAGTGCCCCATCATTGGGAACAGGGAAAGGATTAGTGCCCCATCATTGGTGTCAGTGAGAGGAATAGTTCAAAAACATTGGTGTAAGTGGTAGTGCCCCGTCATTGGTGTCAGTGGGAGGAATAGTGCCCCATCATTGGTGTCATTGGTAGGAATAGTGTCCCATCATTGATATCAGTGGGAGGAATAGTGTCCCATCCTTGGTGTCATTGGTAGGAATAGTGCCCCATCATTGGTATCAGTGGGAGGAATAGTGCCCCATCATTGGTATCAGTGGGAGGAATAGTGCCCCATCATTGGTGTCAGTGGGAGGAATAGTGCCCCATCATTGGTATCAGTGGGAGGAATAGTGCCCCGTCATTGGTGTCAGTGGGAGGAATAGTGCCCCATCATTGGTGTCATTGGTAGGAATAGTGTCCCATCATTGATATCAGTGGGAGGAATAGTGTCCCATCCTTGGTGTCATTGGTAGGAATAGTGTCCCATCATTGATATCAGTGGGAGGAATAGTGTCCCATCCTTGGTGTCATTGGTAGGAATAGTGCCCCATCATTGGTATCAGTGGGAGGAATAGTGCCCCATCATTGGTATCAGTGGGAGGAATAGTGCCCCGTCATTGGTGTCAATGGGAGGAATAGTGCCCCATCATTGGTGTCATTGGTAGGAATAGTGTCCCATCATTGATATCAGTGGGAGGAATAGTGTCCCATCCTTGGTGTCATTGATAGGAATAGTGCCCCATCATTGGTATCAGTGGGAGGAATAGTGCCCCATCATTGGTATCAGTGGGAGGAATAGTGCCCCATCATTGGTGTCAGTGGGAGGAATAGTGCCCCATCATTGGTATCAGTGGGAGGAATAGTGCCCCATCATTGGTGTCACTGATGTGATTAAACGGGGAGGGGCGCCAATTTTATAGTTCGTCCCCGGGCGCAAAATATCCTAGCTACGCCTCTGCCTCCCCCCCCCCCCCAAGACAATGTACATTGCACTAGCTACTTTTCACATTTCAAACCAAAAATCCCGAGAAAAGAACTCGGTATTCCTTTCACTTCATGTTACGGTCAGATGTCCTTCCTTTTTTGTAACATACAACAAACAATATATCTCTTGTTTAGTCAGGGTTTTGCTCGTATTCCTTTTTATTCATTTGGTGCACGCCGTGCTGTATAGATTGCGCCATACATGACCACAAAGGAGATCTGTGCAAACAAAGTGGTTATGATCCCTGTCACGGCTGCACACCAATATCCTGATGTATGGCAGATGCTGAGCCTGGAGGGGACAGATAGAGCCCTCCAGATCACCAGTGATAACACAGCAGGGCAGAGCTGAGATACTCTTTAACTCCTACAGAGCTGATGACATCCCGATTCTCATAGAATTACGTTTGTCGCCATGAAATCATTTCAGAAGAGAGATTATTGTTTTATTAAAGTTTTGGGAACGTTCGGCTGCCTCTCGGGAGATCAGGAAGGAATTTTTTCCCCTACAGGAGGATATTGGATCATGCTTTGCTGGGTTTTTTGCCTTCCTCTGGATCAACTGTGGGTGTAGGATTATACAATTTTTTTTTATGGTTGAACTGGATGGACTTTTGTCTTTTATCAGCCAGACTAACTATGTAACATTGGCCTGTAGATACTGGCCATAAAGAAAGCCAACTACTAGAAACGTCACAGCAATAACCGATCATTTGCATTGATTACGGTAACGGAACCGGACCCCGACTGTGCTAGGTATTTCCGTTAGACTCCCGCTTCCCTGTTCGAACACAGATCCACGGACACCACCGCTGATTATACAGGACGAGACAGCACCAGACTCTTCTCAAGACAGGAAGTGGACTGCTTTATTTTAACACAAACACAAGATATATACACAGGGCAGGGAAATACAACCAGGTACAGGAAACACATCAGCAGGTTGTCCCATCAGGGGGAAGGGCTGCCGGAAACACCCCCCACCAAACCAAGACACACAACAGAACAAAGGGATACACCACCTGGCAGTAGACAATACAGGAACACATACATCCCATAATAGTTTGCTGGCAAGCAAGACACAATAAAACAATGGAACAACCACATGGCAGTGAACAATGAACAACCACCACACCCAACCTATACATGTCCACACAATAGCAAGGGCAGATCACCCTGCACCCCTAATAGGCACAGGGTGCCTTACACATAAGAGGAACATGAGGAGCTGAGACAGGGGTCCCCCCACCTCCAAAAGTCACTCCTGTCACAATTACAAATCTCTCCCGAGGCTGGTGCTGGTAAAACTTAAAGTGTTATTAAACCCACAACAGTACAATCAGTCTGTATATGCGTAAAGCATGCTTGTTATACTCATTGTGGAACCTAAGGGGTTAATCCTCTGCATTGTGTAAAAAGACTGTTTGATCCTGTCTTCTCTGCCCCTCCTCTTGTTGAAATAACCACCTGATACAGACTGAATCCGTAGTCACATACACATGCTCAGTTTGGTGTGCATTGCTAGAGAGGTTTTTTTTTTTTATTATTCTTGGGGAGAGTGCATGTGATCAGCACAGGGCCAATCAGCACTTTCCAGAGAGAGGGTCAGGTGTTTCACATCCTTTTAGAGCAGAAAGAAAACTCCTCCTGCAAGCTTTAACCAGTGCTCTGCTGAAGTCACAAGACTGCTCTAACTGCTGATGAGAAAAGGTATTTAGCAGTTTATATTTACTAAAATAATTGCATTTTCTTGTTGTGTGTACTGTGGGAGAGCGGATATAGTGAATGCAGGGTCCGGGGAGAGTGGATATAATGAATGCAGGGTCCGGGGAGAGCAGATATAGTGAATGCAGGGTCCAGGGAGACCACATATAGTGAATGCAGGGTCCGGGGAGAGCGGATATAGTGAATGCAGGGTCCGGGGAGAGCGGATATAGTGAATACAGGGTCCGGGGAGAGCGGATATAGTGAATGCAGGGTCCAGGGAGACCACATATAGTGAATGCAGGGTCCGGGGAGAGCGGATATAGTGAATGCAGGGTGCGGGGAGAGCGGATATAGTGAATGCAGGGTCCGGGGAGACCAGATATAGTGAATGCGGGGTCCGGGGAGACCAGATATAGTGAATGCAGGGTCCGGGGAGAGTGGATATAGTGAATGCAGGGTCCGGGAAGAGCCAATATAGTGAATGCAGGGTCCGGGGAGAGCGGATATAGTGAATGCAGGGTCCAGGGAGAGCGGATATAGTGAATGCAGGGTCCAGGGAGACCAGATATAGTGAATGCAGGTTCCGGGGAGAGCGGATATAGTGAATGCAGGTAACACTTTAAGTATTGGCTTATTAAAGGTTGGTAGTTGACCAGACCTCAGACCAACAGTGAGTTAAAATTACAGTTAGTGATAATTTTGTTGTTATCCTTTAAAACATTATTGGAAGCTGACCATACTATAATTGCTAGTGAATCCATAGTACACATCCCCATGGTATTTACCCTAATTAACCTAAAAAATAAAAAAAATGTATGTGTGTGTGTGTATATATATATATATATATATACAGTTGCAAGAAAAAGTATGTGAACCCCTTGGGATTACGTGGAGTTTTGCATGAATTGGGCATAAAATGTGCTCTGAACATCATCTAAGTCACAACAATAGGGGTTGAGGTCAGGACTCTGACTGGGCCACTCCAGAAGGCGTATTCTGTGCTGTTGCAGCCATTGTTTTGTTGAATTACTTGTATGCTTTGGGTCATTGTCCTGTTGCATCACCCATCCTCTGCGGAGCTTCAGTTGGCGGACAGATGGTCGTACGTTTTCCTGCAAAATGTCTTGATAAACTCTGGAATTCATTTTCCCATCAATGACAACAATCCGTCCCGGCCCTGAGGCAGCAAAGCAGCCCCAAACCATGATGCTCCCTCCGCCATGTTTCACAGTGGGGATGAGGTTTTGATGTTGGTGTGCTTTGCCTTTTTTTCTCCACACATAGTGTTGTGTGTTCTTCCCAAACAACTCAATCTTGGTTTCATCTGTCCACAGTATATTTTGCCAGTAGTGCTGTGGAACATCCAGGTGCTCTTTTGCAAACTTCAAACGTGCTGCAATATTCTTTTTGGACACCAATGGCTTCCTCCGTGGTGTCCTCCCATGTACTCCATTCTTGTTTAATGTTTTCCTTATTGTAGATGTGTCGACAAAAATGTTAGCATGTGCCAGAGATTTCTGTAGGTCTTTAGCTGACACTCTGGGATTCTTCTTTACCTCATGCAGCATTCTGCGCTGTGCTCTTGCAGTCATTTTTACAGGACGACCACACCTAGGGAGAGTAGCAACAGTGCTAAACTTTCTCCATTTGTAGACAGTCTGTCTTACCGTGGACACGTGAACATCAAGGCTTTTGGAGATACTTTTGTAACCCTTTCCAGCTTCATGCAAGTCAACAATTCTTGATCGTAGGTCTTCTGAGAGCTCTTTTCTGCGAGGCATGGTTCACATCAGACAGTGCTTCTTGAAACCAGTAAACCCAAAACAGGTGTGTGTTTTTTAAGGGCAGGACAGCTGTCAGCAACACATCCAATATCATCACACTGATTGGAGTCAAGGTTGGCTCACTCCTGGCTCCAATTAGCTCTGGGAGAAGTCATTAAGCTAGGGCCTCACATACGTTTTCCTCCCTGCACTGTGAATGTTTACATGTTATGTGCAATTAAACCATGGCAACATCTAATGTTTGTGTAGTATTATGTTCAGCAGACTGTGTTCTTCTATTGTTGTGACTTAGATGACATTCAGAGCACATTTTATGCCCAATTCATGCAAAACTCCACGTAATCCCAAGGGGTTCACATAATTTTTCTTGCAACTATATATATATATATATATATTTATTTTTTTTATTTTATTTTTTTTACTTTACCCTCTGAAATGTTTTTTTTTTCCATAATTCTAAGTTCACAATATAAGTGCTGTGCTAAGAAACAGTAAACTCAGAAAATCATATCAATACTAAATCAGCCAGGTGTGGAAAAATAGAAATGTGATTCAACAATTCGAAATAATTAAATAAAAGTCTACCATCCATGGTCCATGCCCCAGAAGATGTTATATGTGACCAAACACGTAGGGCGGAGCCGACATTCGTGACAATGCCACGCACCTTGGAGTCCGGAAGCGATCCGTTTGATTTCCAGGACTGGCTTGATCTTTTTGCCTTTGCTTATTTATGAGTATACTTATGAGTATTTTGGATGTTTTAACCGCTTCCCAACCACCCTATAGCAGAACTACTGCTACAGGGCGGCAGGGCTGCAAAAAATCGCATATTTATACCTACCTGCGCCGCCACTGGCAGCTACAGTTGTTGATCACCGGGTCCCGGACGGTGATTTCCCGCTGACACCCGACGATTGCCGAGTATCACTGAGAGGGGAGAGGTCTGTATGTAAACAATAAAGATCTCTCCCCTGTCAGCTCCAACTTACTTACATAGTAAAGCACAGCACATATAGTAAAACACACACAGCACACAGTTAACCCTTTGATTGCCCCAGATGTTAACCCCTTCCTGCCCAGTGCCATTAGTACAGTGTCAGTGCATTTTATTGGCACTGATCACTGTATTGGTGTCACTGGGGATGTCAATGACAGTTATTTCCCCCCTCAGTGTCAGAATGCTAGTATAAAAAAAAATTAATAAATAAAAATTCATACAAGCAATTTTTTGCAAACCGGAAGGTCTCCTGATTCTTTCCCCCTTTTGAACAAAAATGAATTTGGACCCCTATGCACCAGGGATGATCAATATATATAATACAGAATGCTTCTCATGCCCTCTTCATTAACCTCTTGCCGACCGCGCATAGCCGATTGACGGCTTCACCGCGGCCGGCCAGTTCTGGGTGGACGTCATATGACGTCCTCCCAGAACGCGCTCTCCTGCGCGCCCCAGGGGGCACGCACCCGGCGATCTCCGTGATCGCTGTGTCCTGCGGACACAGCTGATCACGTGATGTGGTAAAAGGTCAATCACAGCGGCCTTTTACCACGTGATCAGCGGTGTCCAATGACACGCTGATCACAGGGAAATGCAAGTGCCGGTTCTCGGCTGCACTTTCCTCACGCTGTCAGATCGTGAGGAAAGTACTGCCGAGAACCGGCAGTTGTCAGAGCGGGGATCGGCACCGATCGTCAGGGCACTGATGATCAGTGCCCTGATGATCGGTGCCCAGCAGTGACACCCGCAAGTTCCGCCCAGCAGTGCGCCCACTAGCTCCGCCCACCCGTGCCCAGCAGTGCCCCCACCTGTGCCCAGCAGTGCACCCACCTGTGCCACTCTGCAGTGCCACCTACATGTGCCCAGCAGTGCCACCCACCTGTGCCCACCCACCTGTGCCCACCAGTGCCACCCACCTGTGCCCACCAGTGCCACCCACCTGTGCCCACCCACCAGTGCTGCCCACCAGTGCCACCCACCAGTGCAGCCCAGCAGTGCTGCCAGTCAGTGCCACCAGTCAGTGCCCAGGGGTTGTGCCAGTCAGTGCCGCCAGTCAGTGCCCAGCAGTGATGCCAGTCAGTGCCGTCTATCAGTACCCATAATCAGTGTCACCTATCAGTGCCGCCTATCAGTGCTGCATATCAGTGCCGCCTATCCGTGACCCCTAATTAGTGCTGTCTATCAGTGCCGCCTATCCGTGCCACCTCATTAGTACTGCCTATCAGTGCCCTTTAGTGCTGCCTATCAGTGCCCATCAGTGCCGCCTATCAGTGCCCATCAGTGCTGCCTCATCAACGCACATCAGTGAAGGAGAAAAAATACCTGTTTGAAAAATTTTATAAAAGAAACAAATAAACTTTTTTTTTTTCAAATTTTTTGCACTTTTTTTATTTATAGCGCAAAAAGTAAAGCGCCCAGTGGCGATTAAATACCACCAAAAGAAAGCTCTATCTGTGAGAAAAAAATTATCAAAATTTCATATGGGTACAATGTTGCATGACCGCGCAATTGTCAATCAAAGTGCGGCAGTGCTGAAAGCTGAAAATTGGCCTGGTAAGGAAGGGGGTATAAGTGCCTGGTAGGCAAGCAGTTAAAAAAACCCTAAATATACTCTGGTCAACAGATTCAGGGCTAGAGTTGGATGCAGAAGATCAGTCCCAAATCTGGGAAACAGTCAAATCCTGTTCTGGTAATGTATTGGTGGAGGAGACCAACTATAAATTCCTGACGCACTGGTATTTATTACCATCTGAGTTCACCCATTATGTCAACAGATACCCACCACAGTGCTTCAGAAGGTGTGGACTTTTCTTCACATATGGTGGACCAATCCTGTAGCTCCAGCAGTTTTGGGGGGAAATATTTCAGATAATTTCTGAAATAATGGACTCCTCAATCACTTTCTTATCTCAACATGCTCTCTTAGATCTCGAATCTCCAGGCCTTTCCAAAAGTTGTTTCAGTTTATTACTGCATGTTCTAATAGCCGTCAAGCAGACAACTGCCAAAACCTGAAATAACCAGCCTTCCCCTTGACTGAAAGCAAGCAAAGAATGAGCTCAGTCATGCCACATGAAAAGATAGAAGCTAAATGGACTGACAAAATGGATAAATACCTGTACATCTGGGATCCCTGGACCTTTCCATAGCATTTTACCAAAATCTTGACCTTTTGAGATTACGTTCGTTGGACACACCTAGTTTGTTTCCAACCCCTTCCTCTGTAAGACCCTTGTCCCACTTGTTTCCTTGGTTTATGAAATTATTATTATCATACAGTTTATATAGCGCCAACAGTTTGCTCAGCGCTGTACATTGCAATGGGAGACAATACATGAGACAGTACAATAACAATACAGTGCGATACACGAGGGGTTTGAGGGCCCTGCTCCTTGGAGCTTACAATCTAAGAGGGAGGGGATAGTGGTACAGGAGGAATAGCTGAGGGGGATGGAGTGGTAATAAGAGTGGAGGAGATCGGCAATTAGCTGAAGGCGAGGTAGGCTTCCCTGAAGAGTTCGGTTTTCAGGCTGCGCCTGAAGGAGAGGAGAGTAGGTGATAGTCTAATAGATTGGGGTAGGGAGTTCCAGAGGATGGGGGAAGCCCTGGAGAAGTCCTGGAGACGGGAATGGGAGGAGTAGACCAGGGAAATAGAGAGTAGGAGGTCTTGTGAGGAGCGGAGTGTGCGTTTTGGGTGGTATTTGGATATCAGGTAGGTGATATAGTTAGGGGCAGTGTTATGAACAGCTTTGTAGGTCAGTGTTAGCATTTTGAATTTTATCCGTTGGGCAATCAGAAGCCAGTGGAGGGATTGGCAGAGGGGGGTGGCGGATACGGAGCAGTTAGTAAGGTGGATAAAAGTGGCCGCAGTATTCAGGATAGACTGAAGCGGGGATAGCCTGTGGTGAGGCAGGCCGGTGAGGAGGGAGTTACAGTAGTCAAGTCGTGATATAATAAGAGAGTGGATGAGTTGCTTAGTGGTTTCTGGGGTTAGGAACGGGCAGATTTTGGAGATGTTGCGGAGGTGAAGTCTACATGAGTTTGTCAGCGATTGGACCTGGGGCTGGAAGGACAGATTGGAGTCTAGGATGACACCTAGTACTCTGGCTTGCGGGGTAGGACTGATGGTGGCATTGTTGGTCGTGATGGAGAAGTCGGGGGGCGCGGGCTGGGGGGAAAACTAGGAGCTCAGTTTTGGAAAGGTTCAGTTTGAGGAAGTGGAGTGACATCCAATCCGATATGTCGTTCAGTAGGCTAGTGATTCGGGCGGAGACTGAAGGGGTGAGGCGAGGGGTAGAGAAATAGATTTGCGTGTCGTTGGCATAGAGATGGTAGTTGAAGCCGTGAGAGTATATCAGTTGGCCAAGGGAGGAGGTGTAGATGGAGAAGAGAAGGGGCCCAAGGACAGAGCCTTGAGGGACCCCAACAGAGAGGGGGAGTGGGGAGGAGGTGGCAGCGTTATAAATTATGCAATGCCAAGTACCCCCTAATCTTCCCCTGACTGTACCTACCAAGTAACAACAAACATTTCACAAACATGGCAAGTACATTTCACATAAACCCAGTACCCCTGTTTATCTTCAGCTAATAGATTAGAACATAAATTAGAGCAATAAATGAAAAAAAACCCCAAAGAATATCATTTTATCAGGTGATAAGTCCACCCTATTAAATTAGTATAATTCATCCAGCAAATAAATCTCTGGTGGAGAAAACCTTTTACCAATTTCTTATCTGTGATTGCTAGAAAAATACATTGTTTTCTTTATTTATATGAATGCAATACAAAAGGAAAAGCTCACATTAAACAAGGTGGTCCTTAGATGGCAGCTGGATGTCCCATGTGTGCACGATTTGCCATTCAAATTATCTGCATTTGCCTCATATGTTGTTGAAGTATGTAGTTGAAGATCATTATAATTTGTTTGTTACAATTCTGTTCCCTGTGGGACAAAGTACATGTGGTACTTTGTCCCGTGTTTCTAAGTGCTTTCTAACCCTAGTTATGAGGTCTGACCTGTCTGCGCACCTTTCTGCCATAGCTGATCCAAAAAACAGCTATGAAGGAGATGGCCGATTCCTAGCTGCAGCTTGTCTCGGCTCTGAGCACTTTCCTGAGACATGAGCAACGGCAAGAGGAATGCAGAGAAATGAGAGGTGTCAGCCCCTGAATTCCCCTTCTGTTGCATATCACAGAAAAGTGCTCACGGCCAAGACAAGCTGCAGCTATTAATCAGCCGTCTCCTTCATAGCTGTTGTCAGATCAAATATTTCAGGAGGAGAGAGGAGCCAGTTGGATCTTATAACTAGGGTTAAAAATCACTTAGCAACATGGGACAAAATGCTGCATGCACTTTGTCCCATAGGGGTGAGAACTGTAAAAAAGCATAATGCTACATCTTCTTTAAAAGAGAACTTTGTGAATTTAAAAAAAAACAAAACATTCATACTTATCTACATGGCTGCAGCACCGATCTCAGCTGCAGCTACGCCACGCTGGCTCTACACCGAGAACTGAGCAATTAAAGACTGTTGATCACTCAGTTACATAGTTAGTCTGGCTGAAAAAAGACAAAAGTCCATCCAGTTCAACCATTAAAAAAAAAGTTATTATCCTACACCCACAGTTGATCCAGAGGAAGGCAAAAACCCAGCAAAGCACGATCCATATTGCTCCTGCTTGGAATAAATTCCTTCCTGATCCCCCGAGAGGCAATCGGATATTCTCTGGATCAACTTTACCTATAAATGTTATATCCAGTTATATTCTGTGTATCCAAGAAAGAATCCAGGACTTTCCTACAGCAATCCACTGAGCTGGCCACAACCGACTCTTGAGGGAGTCTATTCCACATTTTCACAGATCTCACTGTGAAGAAACCTTTCCGTGTTTGCAGATTAAATTTCTTTTCCTCCAGGCGTAAGGAGCGCCCCCTTGTCCTCTGTGATGACCTCAGGGGGAATGACTCTACACCGAGTTCACTATATGAACCACTGATGTATTTATACATGGAGATCATATCCCCCCTTATGTATTATACATGGAGATCATATCCCCCCTTATGTATTATACACGGTGATCATATCCCTCTTATGTATTATACATGGAGATCATATCCCCCCCTTATATATTATACATGGAGATCATATCCCCCCTTATGTATTATACATGGAGATCATATCCCCCCTTATGTATTATACATGGAGATCATATCCCCCCTTATGTATTATACATGGAGATCATATCCCCCCCTTATGTATTATACATGGAGATCATATCCCCCCTTAAGTATTATACATGGAGATCATATCCCCCCTATGTATTATACATAGAGATCATATCCCCCCTTATGTATTATACATGGAGATCATATCCCCCCTAATGTATTATACATGGAGATCATATCCCCCCCTTATGTATTATACATGGTGATCATATCCCCCCTTTTGTATTACACATGGAGATCATATCCCCCCCTTATGTATTATACATGGAGATCATATCCCCCTTATGTATTATACATGGAGATCATATCCCCCCTTATGTATTATACATGGAAATCATATCCCCCTTATGTATTATACATGGAGATCATATCCCCCCTTATGTATTATACATAGAGATCATATCCCCCCTTATGTATTATACATGGAGATCATATCCCCCTTATGTATTATACATGGTGATCATATCCCCCCTTATGTATTATACATGGAGATCATATCCCCCTTTATGTATTATACATGGAGATCATATCCCCCCCCTTATGTATTATACATGGAGATCATATCCCCCCTTATGTGTTATACATGGAGATCATACCCCCCTTATGTATTATACATGGTGATCATATCCCCCCTTATGTGTTATACATGGAGATCATATCCCCCCTTATGTATTATACATGGAGATCATATCCCCCCTTATGTATTATACATGGAGATCATATCCCCCCTTATGTATTATACATGGAGATCATATCCCCCCTTATGTATTATACATGGAGATCATATCCCCCTTATGTATTATACATGGTGATCATATCCCCCCTTATGTATTATACATGGAGATCATACCCCCCCCTTATGTATTATACATGGAGATCATATCCCCCCTTATGTATTATACATGGAGATCATATCCCCCTTATGTATTATACATGGAGATCATACCCCCCCTTATGTATTATACATGGTGATCATACCCCCGCCCCTTATGTATTATACATGGAGATCATATCCCCCCTTAGCCTCCTCTTCTCAAGAGAGAATAAATTCAATTCCTCTAATCTTTCCTCATAGCTGATCTCCTCCATGCCTCTTATCAGTTTGGTTGCCCTTCTCTGTACTTTCTCCAGTTCCCCAATGTTCTTTTTGTGACTTGGAGCCCAAAACTGAACTGCATATTCCAGATGAGGTGTTACTAATGAATTGTACCGGGGGAATGATATCTCTCTTTCTGGCGTCTATACCTCTCCTAATACAAGAAAGGATTTTGCTCGCTTTAGAACCCACAGCTTGGCATTGCATGCTATTATTAGGCTTGTGATCTACCAGAACCCCCAGATCCTTCTCCACCATTGACTCCCCCAGTTGTATCCCCCCAGTATGTATGATGCATGCATATTCTTAGCCCCCAAGTGCAGAGCCTTACATTTATCAACATTAAACCTCATTTGCCACAGAGTTCTCAGTATACAGTGAGCAGAGAGCTGATGACTATCACCAGCTCTCTGCTCTGCCCCTCCAGCACTCACTAAAGCACCAAACTGTGAGTGGGTGGAAGCAGCTAGCTCAGGTTCTCAGCGGCTCACTGACAGTTTGGGCCAGCTGCTGGTCCAGGCATCTAGGTGGATTCCGACATTAAAGTCGGTATCTTTCCTGAACGTGGATTGGCTGAGTGATGTCAGCCAACAGCGGGCTTTAGCTCACTGGCAGCTAAAAATGGGTCACAGGAGTGCACAACAAAGTGCACTCCTGTGACCCATGGGAGATGTATTGCCAAAATAGAAATGTGCTGCCACTTTCTACAAAATCCAATATTTTATTCACAAAAAAATCTAAACCAGCCAATAAACCTTTCACATTTGTAATGCGCAAGTAAAGGGAGGTCATAGCCTGAGCCTGGCAATACCTTCAGGACAGGAGGAGAATCTCGTTCATAGGAACCCTCAGCCTTAACCCCTTCAACCCTTCACACCTAAGGGTGAAACAAATCTAAATGCCTAAGCACAATTTTGCAACATTGATATGTGTTAGTAAAACCGTCCGTATCATCACAACTACTTTGTACATCCGGGTGGATTATACCATGTTTTTTTCAGGACAAATTGGGCTTTCATTTGGTGGTAAATGTTAATGGATATCTCCTGATTTTTTTAAGAAAACTGGCCCAAAATAGTAAAAAAAAAATCATTTTTTTTATTTAGCTGTGATTTTCTTGGTACTACCATAACCCACCACCAAAAAACAACCCAAAATAAATTATCCAGCTCCTGACGATACCATATATGCAGGGGCGGACTGACAACTCATGGGGTCCCCGGGCAATAGCGGATCATGGGGCCCCTGTGTCCTTGCCCACACTCAAAAAAGCCTATAAAAAAGGTACCAGGGGCATTTCATGGGGACCCCTACTGACCCCGGGCCCTCGGGCAGTGCCCCAGTGCTTGAATAGTCAGTCCGCCCCTGCATATATGTGTATGTTATTTGTTGTTTGTACCCGTAGTACCATCCAGAAACAATAGTGCACATTTTATTTTTGTCTTTTTTTTTTTTTTACCTAAAACACACTGACATTGACACTAACTGACACTGATACCATTTTTTTTTAATCCTGACTTTTGATCCTGACCTTTTGACCTTGACCTTTGACCCTGACCTTGCTTTTTAATAATTATTTATTTATCTTTTTTTTTATAAACATTTTTTTTCTCTATGCCAGGAGTTAGAGAGATACAATGTATAATAGGATGTATATAATGACACAATGTATAATAGAATGTATATAATGATACAATGTATAATAGGAGGTATATAATGATACAATGTATAATAGGATGTATATAATGATACAATGTATAATAGGATGAATATAATGATACAATGTATAATAGGATGTATATAATGATACAATGTATAATAGAATGAATATAATGATACAATGTATAATAGGATGTATATAATGATACAATGTATAATAGGAGGTATATAATGATACAATGTATAATAGGATGTATATAATGATACAATGTATAATAGAATGAATATAATGATACAATGTATAATAGGATGTATATAATGATACAATGTATAATAGAATGAATATAATGATACAATGTATAATAGGATGTATATAATGATACAATGTATAATAGAATGAATATAATGATACAATGTATAATAGGAGGTATATAATGATACAATGTATAATAGGAGGTATATAATGATACAATGTATAATAGGATGTATATAATGATACAATGTATAATAGAATGAATATAATGATACAATGTATAATAGGATGTATATAATGATACAATGTATAATAGAATGAATATAATGATACAATGTATAATAGGATGTATATAATGATACAATGTATAATAGGAAGTACAATACAATGTATCTCTCTCCTCCATTCATAGAGAGAGAAAAAAACAAGGGGGCCATGCTGCACAGTGACTGATCAATCAGAGGCTATCACAGCGATCACGTGACCCGGAATCGGGAGTCACGGGTCCCGATCGTTAGAACGGGACCCGGGGCTCTCAGTGACACCACGGTTTTTGTGCTGGGAGCGCACCGTGCAGTGCGCTCCCAGCACAAAGACTGGTATGCAAATATGCGGCCCCTTGGAAAAAAGCCCAGTTCCGTGAGGCTGCATATTTGTGTTACGTCGGTGTCCAGGGGTTAAAGACTAAATTCTCCTTTTTTCAGAAAATAGACTATACAGTTGAGGGGCCCCATTAGATATTAAAAAACAGTACAGCTTTGTAAAATATTCATTCATTTTCATCTCCATTTTCATCCTCCCCTTCAGGTTGAACACCTCCCAGGTAGCAATTCCCATATCCTGCTTTGTTGCTGGGATGTGTAGACCGTTGGATGTTCATCCCAAGTATCACATAAACCAACAGTTTCCATTACACAGCAACAAGGCAGGATGCTCTTAGTATTCCCCCCACCCCATGCCCCCTCCCCTGACTTCTCCATCAAGACCAATAATACAAACATGAGTCCCTCCCCTCATGCCAGAGTACTAGGTGTAATCCTAGACTCCCATCTGTCCTTTCAGCCCCAAATCCAATCGCTGTCCAAATCATGTAGACTTCACCTCCGCAACATCTCCAAGATACGCCCGTTCCTAACCTCGGAAACCACTAAGCAACTTATTCCCTCCCTTGTTATATCTCGCCTTGACTATTGTAACTCCCTCCTCATTGGCCGGCCTCACCGCAGGCTATCCCCTCTTCAGTCTATCATGAATGCTGTTGCCAGACTCATCCACCTTACTAACCGTTCTGTATCCGCCACCCCTCTCTGCCAATCCCTCCACTAGCCTCCACTCAGTGTCCTCCACCCCCCTCTGCCAATCCCTCCACTGACCTCCACTCAGTGTCCTCCACCCCTCTCTGCCAATCCCTCCACTGGCCTCCACTCAGTGTCCTTCACCCCTCTCTGCCAATCCCTCCACTGGCCTCCACTCAGTGTCCTTCACCCCTCTCTGCCAATCCCTCCACTGGCCTACACTCAGTGTCCTCCACCCCTCTCTGCCAATCCCTCCACTGGCCTCACCTCAGTGTCCTCCACCCTTCTCTGCCAATCCCTCCACTGACCTCCACTCAGTGTCCTCCACCCCTCTCTGCCAATCCCTCCACTGGCCCCCACTCAGTGTCCTCCACCCCTCTCTGCCAATCCCTCCACTGGCCCCCACTCAGTGTCCTCCACCCCTCTCTGCCATTCCCTCCACTGGCCTCCACTCAGTGTCCTCCACCCCTCTCTGCCAATCCATCCACTGGCCTCCACTCAGTGTCCTCCACCCCTCTCTGCCTATCCCTTCACTGACCTACACTCAGTGTTCTCTACCCCTCTCTGCCAATCCCTCCACTTGCCTCCACTCAGTATCTTCCACCCCTCTCTGCCAATCCCTCCACTGGCCTCCTCTCGGTGTCCTCCACCCCTCTCTGCCAATCCCTCCACTGGCCTCCTCTCGGTGTCCTCCACCCCTCTCTGCCAATCCCTCCACTGGCCTCCTCTCGGTGTCCTCCACCCCTCTCTGCCAATCCCTCCACTGGCTTCCTATTGCCCAACAGATAAAATGCCATTTATAACTCCGCCCCAAATTACATCACCGATCTTGTCTCTAAATATTACCCAAACCATACTCTCCGCTCCTCACAAGAGCTCCTACTCTCTATCTCCCTTGTCTCCTCCTCCTATGCTTATCTCCAGGACTTTTCCAGAGCGTCACCCATCCTCTGGAACTCTCTACCCCAATTTATCAGACTATAGCCTACTCTGCTCACTTTTAGGCGATCTCTGAAAACCTCTCTCTTCAGGGAAGCCTATCCTGCCCTCAGCTAATAATGGAATCTTCTACTCTTCTAACCAGTCCATCCCCCACAGTTACTGTACTACCTTTTGTACCACTAGCCCCTCCCTCCTAGATTGTAAGCTCCCAGGATCAGGCCCTCCTATCCCTCTTGTATTGAACTGTATTGTTGCTGTATTGTCTCCTGTTATATTGTACAGTGCTGAGCAAACTGTTGGCGCTATATAAATCCTGTATAATAATAATAATGTGGGGATTGCTAACTGGGTGATTTTATCCAAGGCTTCCAGAGGGGCCACAGTGGCCCGCAGGTATGACAGTAAAATGAATGAACATTTTACAAAGCTGCACAGTTTTTAATAGATGATAATGGAATCTTCTACTCTTCCAACCAGTCCATCCCCCACAGTTAATACCTTTTGTACCACTAGCCCCTCCCTCCTAGATTGTAAGCTCCCAGGATCAGGGCCCTCCTACCTCTCTTGTATTGAAATGTATTGTTGCTGTATTGTCTCCCGTTATATTGTAAAGCGCTGAGCAAACTGTTGGCGCCATAAATCCTGTATAATAATAATGTGGGGATTGCTAACTGGGAGATTTTAGCCAAGGCTTCCAGAGGGGCCACAGTGGCCTGCAGGTATGACCAGGGGCGGACTGACCATTTGGAAACTCGGGCACTGCTCGAGGGCCCGGGGTCAGTAGGGGGCCCCATAGGATACCCCTGGTACCTTTTTCATAGGTTTTTTGAGTTTAGACAAGGACACGGGCCCCATGATCCCCTATTGCCCGGGGGCCCCATGAGTTGTCAGTCCGCCCCTGGGTATGACAGTAAAATGAATGAACATTTTACAAAGCTGCACAGTTTTTAATACCTACTGCCCCCCCCCCCCCCCTTGACTGCATATAATCTGGAAAAGGTGAACTTAACTTTTAATCTTTCTAGCTCATCCCATCACAAGTTGCAAATGTCCTTTGGTGGATGTATCCTTTAATAAATGTTTTGGCGGTATGACTTTAGTTAATGTAATGTTCAAGTCTCTCGGCAATTCGTGAACGTTTTCTTTGTTTTCTGCCAGTTTGATTAGCCCAATGGCTGGAATAGCTTAACTAACGCTATGAAGTGAAATGAGCAGAGCCTTTCCCCGTTCCGTCACACTCACTCATGTTGGATGTAGCGTTGCTACCTCTCCGTCCGCATTTGTTGGTATGCTGGAGGAAATGTACTCAAGGGATTTAAGCACCTAGTCTGCTAATTTGTTGTGAAGCATCCTTACAAAAAATGGGTTCTTCACTGGAGGCCAAAACAAAGTACAAATCTGACTCTATTCACACTTCTCTGTATGATACTGATGTCGGTTCATACTGAATTAAAGTCTGTTGTCAGTTCATACCGAGTCTCCCAGGAGACATCTTGAAGGTTCCCATTGTAAAAAGTTACAATCAAATTAACCTCCCTGGCGGTATGATTATTTCAGATTTTTGGTGCTGAAAGCGGTACCATTTTTTTGCATGGAAATATGTATTTTTTTTATTGTAGGCTGTAATTTTTAGGAATAACTCACTGAAATCTGTCCGAACAAGAGTCTAGTAAACATCCCGGGGATGATAAAATTTGAAACACAAAATCATAAATTAAAATTTAATAAATAATCATAAAAAATAATAATATAATAATAAATTTAATTCAATAATATAATCAAACCAAAAACACTGAAATGTGAAATAGAGCGCCAAGTTCGCACATCGCTGAGCAAAGTCGCAGAATCGTTTTCAGTGTCTGATGAGGAATTTCCCCCACGAATCATTATCACTCAATTCTGCAAGTGGTTCTGATTTACTATCGCTGTTCTCTAGCCGGTCTAAAACCGCGTCTGACCTAAAGGGACGCTTTTTGGACGCTGAAGGGGAATGTATGTTTTTTAGGTCTGTCATTTTGTTTTCCCCCACTCCATTTTATATTTTGTACTCCATGTTGATTAATTGTTTTGTATTATAACCAGAATGAGTTAATGAAAATATGCTATGTCAGTTATGTATTACAGAACTATACTCACAAAATTCTTCTATCTTTTATCTTAGCTTAGCCTTGGTAGAGATGGAGATAGTATCCAATTATTTCTTTGTATTAACAAGCACCTGTTTCTGTTATGATACAATTAAATGTCAAATATTTCTGTTCCATGAGAAAATAATTGTTTGTTACTTATAACTAATTACAAATGCCTGAGAAAGATCATGTTCACAGCCTTGAAAAGTATCTAGCTAGATTCTATTGTATGTAGCAGATAAGTTTTTATGTAATATTATAGACATTCCTTAAATTTTGCTTCTCATCATTATTCAGGATTGACGTAAATGCTTGTATTCCCACTTGCACGTTATATTGTACTATATAAGAGAGCTTTCGTTGTGGAATAAATTAGAAGTTTTTGGTTACTTACAAGACGGTCTCATGTGTGATTACTTGTAACCAATGCTTCTCCAGGCCTGAGGAGACAGAACGAGTGACAGAGAACTTAGACCAGGGGTCTAAGGGTCAATAGAACCAAGAGACGCCATGGACTTTTCTAAGTTTCCAGGCAGAGAGAACAGTAAAAATGCAGGCAGGGCGCCGGACAAAGCACTCGGGACAAAATGTATGTGAATTGGTTTGAAACAGCAATGTTTTACTATGTAATATTCGTTTAGAAAAAAATGAAATTTTTTTTAATTTTAAAATTTGCCTCCGATCTTGGCACCCGTATGTCCCGACGTCACAGGGACCGGAACACGGAAGCCGGATGCTGGCATCGGCCGGAGGAGAAGGCCGGGGATGCTGCAGGGGACACATCGCGGGAGCAAAGGACAAGGTAAGCGCTGCAGGGACTCCCTGAGCAACGCCGCATGGTAAGCCTGAGTGTAGCTCGGGGTTACCGCTTGTGGTACTGAAATTTTACCCCGAGCTACACTCAGGAATACCTCCAGGGGGGTTAAAGTCTGTTGTCAGTTCATACCGAGTCTCCCAGGAGACATCTTGAAGTTTCCCATTGTAAAAAGTTACAATCAAATTAACCTCCCTGGCGGTCTGATTATTTCAGATTTTTGGTGCTGAAAGCAGTACCATTTTTTTGCATGGAAATATGTATTTTTTTTATTGTAGGCTGTAATTCTTAGGAATAACTCACTGAAATCTGTCCGAACAAGAGTCTAGTAAACATCCCGGGGATGATAAAACTTGAAACACGAAATCATAAATTATAATTTAATAAATAATCATAAAAAATAATAATAATATAATAATAAATTTAATTTAATAATATAATCAAACCAAAAACACAGAAATTTGAAATATAGCGCCAAGTTCGCACATCGCTGAGCAAAGTCGCAGAATCGTTTTCAGTGTCTGATGAGGAATTTCCCCCACGAATCATTATCACTCAATTCTGCAAGTGGTTCTGATTTACTATCGCTGTTCTCTAGCCGGTCTAAAACTGCTTTTGACCTAAAGGGACCCTTTTTAGACGCCATGGACGTTTCTCAGTTTCCAGGCAGAAAGAACAGTAAAAATGCAGGCAGGGCGCCGGACAAAGCACTCGGGACAAAATTTATGTGAAATGCTTTGATACAGGAATGTTTTGCTATGAAATAATCGTTTAAAAAAAAATTTCATTTTTTTTAAATTTCCAAATTTGCCGCCGGTTCCGGCGCCCGTACGTCCCGACGTCACAGGGACCGAAACACGGAAGCCAGATGCCGGCATCGACCGGGGGAGATGGCCGGGGATGCTGCAGGGGGGACATCGCGGGAGCGCAGGACAAGGTAAGTGCTGCAGGGAATTCCTGTGCAGCGCCGCATGGTAAGCCCGAGTGTAGCTCAGGGTTACTGCTTTTGGTACTGAAACTTTACCCCGAGCTACACTCGGGAATTCCGCCAGGGGGGTTAAATAAAAAATAAAATAAAACATTATATAACAAATAAAACCTAGAGAAATCTTTACTTAAAGGGGTTCAACGTAAAAGAGCAAAATCAAGGAGACATGGACCTTCATTCTTTTCACCGTACTTGCGGTTTCAAAGGTTTTCCATAATGTTAACTCTCTTAACCCACACGAGTGGGAATAGACTCCCTCAAGAGTTGGTTCTGGCCAGCTCTGTGGATTGCTTTAACCACTTCAAGTCTGGACACTTTTATTTATTTATTTCAGGTACTTATATAGCGCCATCAATTTACGCAGCACTTTACATATATATTGTACATTCACATCACTCCCTAACCCTCAAGGAGTGTACAATCTAAGGTCCCTAACTCACATTCATACATACACATACTAGGGACAATTTAGACAGGGTCCAATTCACCTACCAGCATGTCTTTGGAGTGTGGGAGGAAACTGGATTACCTGGAGGAATCCCATGCAGGCACATGGAGAACATGCAAACTCCAGGCAGGTGGTGCCATGGCTGGGATTCGAACCAATGACCCTAATATTGCCAGGCAGAAGTGCTAACCATTTAGCCACTGTGCTGTCCACTTTTACCCCCTTCCAGTCCGGACACTTTCCCCCCCTTCCAGTCCGGACACTTTCACCCCCTTCCAGTCCGGACACTTTCCCCCCCTTCCAGTCCGGACACTTTCACCCTCTTCCAGTCCGGACACTTTCACCCCCTTCCAGTCCGGACACTTTCCCCCCCTTCCAGTCCGGACACTTTCCCCCCCTTCCAGTCCGGACACTTTCCCCCCCTTCCAGTCCGGACACTTTCACCCCCTTCCAGTCCGGACACTTTCACCCCCTTCCAGTCCGGACACTTTCCCCCCCTTCCAGTCCGGACACTTTCACCCCCTTCCAGTCCGGACACTTTCACCCCCTTCCAGTCCGGACACTTTCCCCCCCTTCCAGTCCGGACACTTTCACCCCCTTCCAGTCCGGACACTTTCCCCCCCTTCCAGTCCGGACACTTTCACCCTCTTCCAGTCCGGACACTTTCACCCCCTTCCAGTCCGGACACTTTCCCCCCCTTCCAGTCCGGACACTTTCCCCCCCTTCCAGTCCGGACACTTTCCCCCCCTTCCAGTCCGGACACTTTCACCCCCTTTCAGTCCGGAAACTTTCACCACCTTCCAGTCCGGACACTTTCACCCCCTTTCAGTCCGGACACTTTCACCCCCTTCCAGTCCGGACACTTTCCCCCCCTTCCAGTCCGGACACTTTCACCCTCTTCCAGTCCGGAAACTTTCACCACCTTCCAGTCCGGACACTTTCACCCCCTTTCAGTCCGGACACTTTCACCCCCTTCCAGTCCGTACACTTTCCCCCCCTTCCAGTCCGGACACTTTCCCCCCTTCCAGTCCGGACACTTTCACCCCCTTCCAGTCCGGACACTTTCACCCCCTTCCAGTCCGGACACTTTCCCCCCTTCCAGTCCGGACACTTTCACCCCCTTCCTGTCCAGGCCAATTTTCAGCTTTCAGCGCTATTACACTTTGAATGACAATTGCGCGGTCATGCAACACTGTATCCACATGAATTTTTTAGCATTTTTGTTGAGACTGATAAAGCTTTATTTTGGTGGTATCTATTCACCGCTGGGATTTTTATTTTTTTTTGCTATATAAATGAAAAAGTCCAAAAATTTTGAAAAAAAAAGTGGTTTTCTTAAAAAAAAAATAACCAAAAAATTATAATTTTTCCCAAAATTGTTTTTACATTTTTATTTTTTTTATATTATTATTTATGTTTTTTAACATACTGTCACCCTAGCAATACAGTGTCACTATGGTGTTTTCTTATAAAATTTTGCAAATAAATAATATTTCATCATAAATCTTGACCAAAATGTATTCAGTTATCTTTTTAGTAAAAAAAAAAATAACCCAAATTAGTTTAGAACCAAAAATTATTTTTTTAAACTTTTTTTACATTTTACCTTTTTTTAATATTATTATTTGTTTTTTGTTTTTTTACATACTGTCACCCTAGCACAGTGGTTCTTAACCTTTTTGGAGGTACTGAACCCCACCAGTTTCATATGCGCATTCACCGAACCCTTCTTAATTGGAAAAATAAAATATGATTTTTAAAATTCAAAACATAGGTATATATTTATACATAGGTGCACAAAATGAACAAAACCATTAAGAACAAAGAACAAAACCATTAAAACATGATTTTCACACAAAAACAAAATAATGAATATTTACCGCAAATCAGTGTGACTTCTGCTGTTGTCTTTCAGAGGCCAGTTCAGAAATGCGCGGCATTACCTTGGCAAGTGCCACTCTCATGTCATTTTCGCAACAAAGTCTGTTCCTTTTCTTCGTCTTTATGTCCAGCATCCTCGAAAAGGATTGCTCGCAAAGATATGTTGTAACAAACGGTATGAAAATTCATCCCCCATATAGTAATTCATCCCCCATATAGTAATTCATCCCCCATAGTAATTCATCCCCCATATAGTAATTCATCCCCCATATAGTAATTCATCCCCCATATAGTAATTCATCCCCCATAGTAATTCATCCCTCATAGTAATTCATCCCCCATATAGTAATTCATCCCCCATAGTAATTCATCCCCGCTATAGTAATTCATCCCCCATATAGTAATTCATCCCCCATAGTAATACATTCCCCATATAGTAATTCATCCCCCATAGTAATACATCCCCCATATAGTAATTCATCCCCCATATAGTAATTCATCCCCCATATAGTAATACATCCCCCATATAGTAATTCATCCCCCATATAGTAATTCATCCCCCATATAGTAATTCATCCCCCATAGTAATACATTCCCCATATAGTAATTCATCCCCCATAGTAATACATCCCCCATATAGTAATTCATCCCCCATATAGTAATTCATCTCCCATATAGTAATTCATCCCCCCTATAGTAATTCATTCTCCATATTAATTCATCCCCCATATTAAGTCCCCAAGTCCCCCCTGTGTCAATTCACTTACCTTTGCTCCGCGCGTTCCTCTCGCTGTATTCCCGCGCCATTCCGGTCTTCAGGGCGGACTGTGAGAGGAGCCTAGCTCCTCTCACGTTCGTCACGCTGCCCCGCCTACACACATCGACAGCCAATCACTGGCTATCAGGATGTGAGTGGCAGCGAGACTGGCCAATCATTGCATTTGAGTCCCTGCCGCCCGAGAGGAGGGAGGGGAGCGGGCGCCCGACACACAAGAGCCGCGGCTTGCCGACCACTGGGCTAAGCGATGTTGCGTGACCACCTGCAGCCAATGATGGACAAGCGGGGCATGTCATCACAAATCATATGAGTCGGGTGTGGGTCACCTCCGCCGAACCCCCAAGACTGACTCACCGAACCCCTGGGGTTCGATCGAACCCAGGTTAAGAACCACTGCCCTAGCAGTACAGTGACACTGTACTTATTGTGGGGGGTGATGAAGATGTTTTTTTTTTTTTACACTGATTGCTTTTATACCCATAACGGCTGTAAAAGCAATCATTTCTCCTCTCTGGCTGCATTCTTGCAGCCATTGAGAAATACTGTGTGAGCTGTGATTGGTCACAGCTTGTCACATGGTACAAGGCTGTTGTGAATAGACCTGTACCGTGTGATTTTGGTGATCATTCACAGATTTCACACGTAGTAAGCAATGATGTCAGAAGTGACATCTTGCTCACTACTCTGCATGTGATCACTGATTGGCCAATCAGTGATCACATGATCGGGACCTCGTACAGAGGTCCTGTATGACGATCAGTGTTCCACTGTCTTCCGCAAGCCTAGGCACATGGCTGGATCTTAAAGTAGGCCTGAACTCAAAAAAGGAAAAATTTTGTATGTTTTAGGGAACATTTAGAAATGTTAATTGTGCCTATGCAGTGAGCTGAAAAGTTTACCTTTTTGTTTTAAATTCCTCCTGAAAAACAGTACTTTCATCACCTAGGATCTCCTGGGCCTACAGCCTCTTAGCTGTATACCTGCAGTGTGAGATCATCTGAAGCACTATGCATCTAGTCTGCAGCTGGGGTCCATTGCTGTAAGGTATGAAGCAGATAGGGGCCAGATGTCTGGGGGGTGCTGTGAGGCCAGGCCAGGGGTCTCTCAGAATGTGACTTAGGTACAGGCATTCTGGCTGGTGCAGTGGGTACCTTGGAAATCTCAAGCCCATAGTAACCTAGTTGGTCTAGGGAGCCAACCCATATGGAAGCAAAATATATTTGAAATATATTTTAAAAATATTCTTCCCAAATATATTGACATATATTTGAAATGCTACAATTTTGGCCATATTCAATATATATTTCAATAAATAAATAAATATATATATATATATATATATATATATATATATATATACTGCATGTTGAAATGCATTTTATTACAAAATATATGAAAAATATTTTTAAAAATACATTTCAAACATAACTTATGTCTTTAAACATACAAATCTACATTTTTGGAATGCATTTACAAATATAAGTAAAGGTATATGTTAAAATGACTTTTTTATATGTTAAAAAAAAATCTGAAGAATATATTTTTAAAAATATATATTTTTAAAAATATGTATTTTTTTTAAATATACTTCTCAGATTTGTTTTACATATCTTTGTAAATGCATTCCACAAATGTAGATTTGTATTTTTAAAGGCATACAGTATATTTGAAATGTATTTTTAAAAATATTTTTCATATATTTTGTAATAAGAACGCACTTAAACATGCACTATATATATATATACAGTCAGGTCCACAAATATTGGGACATCGACACAATTCTAACATTTTTGGCTCTATACACCACCACAGTGGATTTGAAATGAAACGAACAAGATGTGCTTTAACTGCAGACTGTCAGCTTTAATTTGAGGGTATTTACATCCAAATCAGGTGAACGGTGTAGGAATTACAACAGTTTGCATATGTGCCTACCACTTGTTAATATATATATATACAGTATATATATATATATATATATATATATATATATTGAATATGGCCAAAATTGTAGCATTTTAAATATATGTCAATATATTTGGGAAGAATAGTTATATATATATAAATATATTTCAACTATATTTTTCTTCCATGTGGGAACCTAGGGCTAGGCAGGAATGGGTTGAAAAGATGACATATTCCGACAACATTTGGCAATTGTACACATGGAAGACCTGCAGCCCAGCGACATGGCTACCATTAAATTACAGTCCTTTGTCCTCTGCTTACCTTTTTGTGGGCTCGAATCCTACAGCTCAGGTTCTCTTTAATTTTGGCTTTTTATTAGCAAAAGGTACTCCTTTTTTAAAATGATAAAAGTCCTGTATGTGATGAAATATCAGGAACTTATACATACCAACTTTACGAATAGGGCTCCCGTAGGGCTCATGTACTCCTCTCCCTCCTAGATTGTAAGCTGGAAAGAGCAGGGCCCTCGAACCCCTTGTGTATTGTTACTGTATGTTCTGTCCCCCACTATAATGTACAGCGCTGAGCAAACCTTTTGGCGCTATATAAATCCTGTATAATAATAATGTACACTGCAGCTGGTAAACGTTTAGGAGCTGTTCAGTGTTTTTTTTCTGCAGCCCCTGAACTCTCCCTAATGTTTTCCTATGTGTCCATGTACACATCTTCGTTTACAGGCAGTTGAGTTTACAGTTGTTTTTTTTAACACACCAAACTTGCGTTCAGCAGTCGATTTTATCAGCATTTCAAGCGCAAAATGCTTGTAAATGCGGCAATTCGCGTTTATAAGCATTTTCGTTTGAAATTTTTTTTTACTCTTCCAGTTCCTGATGCTGTCCAGAGCCTTTTTTCATCATGAAAAATGCATGCAAGGCATTTCCAAGGTACTCAGATGGACAAAACACTGAACACAGGATGTTCCTACCAAGCTTGTCACACATTGTAATGACCAATTCACACCTCAGACCTCTCCCATCCTTGGAAACAAAAGAAATGTTAATGGGCAATTCACACCTCAGACCTCTCCCACCCTTGGAAACAAAAGATATGTTAATGATCATTCACACCTCAGACCTCTCCCACCCTTGGAAACAAAAGATATGTTAATGATCATTCACACCTCAGACCTCTCCCACCCTTGGAAACAAAAGATATGTTAATGATCATTCACACCTCAGACCTTTCCCACCCTTGGAAACAAAAGATATGTTAATGACCATTCACACATCAGACCTCTCCCACCCTTGGAAACAAAAGATATGTTAATGATCATTCACACCTCAGACCTTTCCCACCCTTGGAAATAAAAGATATGTTAATGACCATTCACACCTCAAATTCCTCACGAAGACCCATTGCCAGGTGACCTTAATGACTCCCTCCACCAGACACCTTTCCCATCCTTGGAAACAAAAGAAATGTTAATGAGCAACTCACACCTAAGCTAATCTCAACACATACTGCTGTCTCTGCTTCTACTCTCTGTATTTCTCTGAAACAGTCTGAAATAGTTAATAATTTTTCAGTGCATTCTGGGCATTTGGGAGGTTCTCCTGTGCTTATCTTTAAAAAAACGCTTCTAAACGCAAATGCACATAAACGCAGTATGCAAACGCGGCTAAACAGACTTTTTTTACCTACGTTTTCCAGCAGTCAGTTTCCATCGTTCAGAAACGTCCTGTGTACATGGGGCCTTAGAAGAAGAATTTAGCCATCAGGCTACTACCTTTACATGGAGGTTCGAATGATGCAACAATGCTTATATATTCCTAGATTGTAAGCTCCCAGGATCAGAGCTTCCCCCATCCTCTGGAACTCTCTACCCCAATCTATTCGACTATCATCTACTCTGCTCACTCTTAGGCGATCTCTGAAAACCTATCTCTTCAGGGAAGCCTATCCTGCCCTCAGCTAATAATGGAATCTTCTACTCTTCCAACCAGTCCATCCCCCACAGTTACTACCTTTTGTACCACTAGCCCCTCCCTCCTAGATTGTAAGCTCCAAGGATCAGGGCCCTCCTAACCCTCTTGTATTGAACTGTATTGTTGCTGTATTGTCTCCCGTTATATTGTAAAGCGCTGAGCAAACTGTTGGCGCGATATAAATCCTGTATAATAATAATAATATATAAATCCTGTATAATAATAATAATGATAATAATATATAAATCCTGTATGATAATAATATATAAATCCTGTATGATAATAATAATAATAATATAAATCCTGTATAATAATATATAAATCCTGTATGATAATAATAATATAAATCCTGTATAATAATAATATAAATCCTGTATAATAATAATATAAATCCTGTATAATAATAATAATAATAATATATAAATCCTGTATAATAATAATAATATAAATCCTGTATAATAATAATATAAATCCTGTATAATAATAATAATATAAATCCTGTATAATAATAATATAAATCCTGTATAATAATAATAATAATAATATATAAATCCTGTATAATAATAATAATATAAATCCTGTATTATAATAATAATAATATATTCTGTAGCTATTGTATCAACTGCATTATACATTTAATAAATAATGTTGTCTTTATTATTACAAATATTGAGTATTTCATCTTTTGAAGAACTGTCTACTGCTTGTTTTTAGTCCATTTTAATGTTACGCAGACACTGCATGACAGACAAACTGATAACTGACTGGGATGACTCTCCATAATGATCTATATCTTCAGGATCTCCATAAATAAACGCACATTACCTAGATTTCGGTCTAAGCAGTGACTCGTTGCATCGTGTTCTGATCAATGTAAGCGTGACGTTCGGTGACCTGCCGCTCTGACAGATACAGCAGTCACTGCCTCAGGCCGTCCCTAATGAGCAATGTGGCTGATACTCACTTCTGTCCAAATGCTCTATGATCCCCGAACACTAAATCACTGCCTTCTGGTTCGCTGTAAGTGCATTCTCCATTGAAGGGGAAACTGAAGATGAAAACAGGAATATCTATTTTCCAACTATTTGATATTTTATTCTAAAAGAATCAAAACGGCTAAACACGTCTAGCCACGTCTGTATAGGAACGCACATACATGAGACAAAAGGCTTTTTGGTTGTAATAAGCTCATTTAATAACATGCTATAAAGAGTAATGGTCTGCACAGAGGCGTACCTAGGGTAGGTGCAGGGGCGAACTGACCATTTGGAAACTCGGGCACTGCCCGAGGGTCCGGGGTCAGAAGGGGGCCCCATGAGATGCCCTTGGTACCTTTTTCATAGGCTTTTTTGAGTTTGGGCAAGACAGGGGCCCCATGATCCCCTATTGCCCGGGGGGCCCCATGAGTTGTCAGTCCGCCCCTGGGTAGGTGTCACCCGGAGTGGACCGCACCCCCTGCACCTGCCCCGGGACGCCACTGGGTATGCAGTAACATGCAGTATTCCATCAAGAATTATTTTTAATTATATGGATCGAACAATGGGGCTGAATTGGCATGTCTAGTTACAGTTTAATGCAAACCGCTACCATCTATGATGGGTTTAAGGGCCCCATTCACATTTGGTAGTGCGAAGCCCCAAAATGCTCAAGGGGGCGGGGGATCAATATACTCCAAAGACATGCTGGTAGGTGAATTGGCTCCTGTCTAAATTGTCCCTAGTATGTATATGTATGAATGTGAGTTAGGGACCTTAGATTGTACACCCCTTGAGGGTTAGGGACTGATGTGAATGTACAATATATATGTAAAGCGCTGTGTACATTGATGGCGCAATATAAGTACCTGAAATAAATAAATATTACTCTATGGAGATGGTTCACATCTCCACTCCAAGTCACCTGAAGCTGAACGCCTAAATTTCAAAAACGTTTTGGAGCCACTTTTGTAGCTCAAATTGGGCAGATGTGCACGTTTTTGGTGCATTTTTATTATCATAGAAAAGAATAGAATTGCGCAATTGGTGTGGGGTTTTTTTTTGCGTGCTTTCGCACATTTTGCCTGATTTTCTGAGAAAATAAAAATATGTAAAAAAAATGGTAATAATATATGAATAAATAGATGTCAAATAAATAAAATAAATACACATAAAATTTTTTAAAAAATCACGCTAAATTAATAATAAACAAATAATAATTAACCCATAACCTTAAAAAAATATAATTAATTATTATTATATTTATTATTATTATTATTATTATTTAAGCTGAACGCCTAAATTTCAAAAAAGTTTTGGAGTCACTTTTGTAGCTCATATTGGGCAGATTTGCACGTTTTTGGTGCATTTTTATTATCATAGAAAAGAATAGAATTGCGCGATTGGTGTGGGGTTTTTTTGCGCGTTTTCGCACATTTTGCCTGATTTTTTGCATAAATAAGAATATGTAAAAAAAATTGTAATAATATATGAATAAATAGATCTTAAATAAATAAAATATATACACATAAAAATAAAAAAAAATCACGCTAAATTAATAATAAGCAAATAATAATTAATCCATAACCTTAAAAAAGTAAATTTAATTATTATTATATTTATTATTATTATTATTATTATTATTTAAGCTGAACGCCTAAATTTCAAAAAAGTTTTGGAGCCACTTTTGCAGCTCAAATTGGGCAGATTTGCACATTTTTGGTGCATTTGTATTATAGAAAAGAATAGAATTGTGCGATTGGTGTGGGTTTTGTAATAATATATGAATAAATAGATGTCAAATAAATAAAATAAATACACATAAAAATAAAAAAAAATCACGCTAAATTAATAATAAACAAATAATAATTAACCCATAACCTTAAAAAAGTAAAATTAATTATTATTATATTTATTATTAGTCTGAAATATCTACAATTCAATCCCAGTCATATTAAATTACATGCAAAACATTTTCTCATTATGTCGTATGTATGTGTATTAGTGTAGATTGTTACTCGCCAGTTTGTGAGTAACATGTCCACACTAATACATACACTATATTGCCAAACATATTGGCCCCACCCTCCCAATCATGTGATTCAGGTGTTCCAATCCCCTCCATGGACACAGGTGTATACAATCAAGCCCCTAGGCATGCAGACTGCTTCTACAAACATTGGTGAAAGAATGGGTCCCTCTCAGGAGCTCAGTGACTCCAAGCGTGGTCCCGTGATAGGTGGCCACCTGTGCAATAAGTCCATCCGTGACATTTCCTGGCTACTAAATATTCCACGCTCAACTGTTAGTGGGATTATAACAAAGTGGAAGCAACTGGGAACAACAGCCACTCAGCCACCAAGTGGTAGGCCACGTCACATGACAGAGCGGGGTCAGTGCATGCTGAAGCGCACAGTGCGCAGAAGTCGCCAACTGTCTGCAGAGTCAATAGCTAAAGACCTCCAAACTTGGTGTGGCCTTCAGATGAGCCCAACAACAGTTCGTAGAGAGCTTCATGGAATGGGTTTCCATGGCCGAGCAGCTGCATCCAAGCCTTACATCACCAAGTGCAATGCAAAGTGTCGGATGCCGTGGTGTAAAGCACGCCGCCACTGGACTCTACAGCAGTGGAGACGTGTTCTCTGGAGTGACCAATCACGCTTCTCTGTCTGGCAATCCGATGGACGTGTCTCGGTTTGGTGGTTGCCAGGAGAACGGTACTTGCCTGACTGCATTGTGCCAAGTGTAAAGTTTGGTGGAGGGGGGGATTATGGTGTGGGGTTGTTTTTCAGGGGTTGGGCTTGGCCTCCTAGTTTTAGTGAAGAGAACGCTTAAGGCGTCAGCATACCAAGACATTTTGGACAATTTCATGCCCCCAACTTTGTGGGAAGAGTTTGGGGATGGCCCCTTCCTGTTCCAACATGACTGCACACCAGTGCACAAAGCAAGGTCCATAAAGACATGGAGGAGCCAGTTTGGGGTGGAGGAACTTGACTGGCCTGCACAGAGTCCTGACCTCAACCCCATAGAACACCTTTGGGATGAATTAGAGCGAAGACTGCAAGCCAGGCCTCCTCCCCCGACATCAGTGCCTGACCTGACAAATGTGCTTCTGGAAGAATGGTCCAACCTTCCCATAGACACCTTCCTAAACCTTGTGGACTGTAAATGAGAAACTACAAGTCCCGACAGCCTTGTAGTTCTCAATGGACTACAATGGTGCTGAGGAGCCCTGTGGAAGTTCATTGAGTCTCCCTGTCAATATATCTGCTTGCTCATACATCCTGTATGGTCAAGCAGATATACTGACAGGTCTGCAGGAGAACTGTATTGCAACAGCGATCTGCTGATCGCTGGTGCCATGCTTTAGAGCAGTGGTCTCCAAACTGTGGCCCTTTGTTGAAATGTGTTTTTTATATATTGCAAAATATATGAAAAATATTTTTAAAAATTGATTTTTAAATATACTGTATGTCTTTAAAAATACATTTTATCTACATTTTTGGAATGCATTTACAAATATATATAAAATAAATGTTAAAATTACTTTTTTATATGTTCAAACAAATCTGAAGAATATATATATATATATATATATAAATGTATATATATATATATATATATATATATATATATATATATATATATATATATATGCCTTCCTCTGGATCAACTGTGGGTATAGGATTATACTTTTTTTTTTTTTATGGTTGAACTGGATGGACTTTTGTCTTTTTTCAGCCAGACTAACTATGTAACTATGTCTTTTAAAAATATATATATTTTTTAAAATATTTTCCATATATTTTATAATATATAAAAAATGCATTTCAACATACAGTATATATACATACATATTTATATATATTGCAATATATTATGAAATATATTGAATACGGCCAAAATTGTAGTATTTCAAATATATGTCAATTTATTTGGGAAGAATATTTTTAAAATATATTTCACATACTGTATATTTTTATTCCATGCGGTTAATTCCTCCGACTGACACCTAAAATGTGGATACCTATTCCTTTCACTGATAGCAAAAATTCGCACTATTGCTCCCTCTCATATGAATGATGAAGCATTGATTACTCCCACTGATGCAAAAGCATTTTCTACTCACACAGTCTGGCTCCCAAAAAGTCTGTGAGACAGTAAACTGGCCCTTTATTTAGAAAGTTTGGAGACCCCTGCTTTAGACTCTCCTGCAACCGAAAATAATAAATGCATATTTTTTTGCACAAATGTGCATTTATTATTTTTTTTTTAGCAAAAGGTGAACTTATCCTTTAAAAGTAGTGTTCTTTTTGTAGCCAGGCTGAGCTTGTTTTCGATTTTCTGTGCTCTGTAGGTTTCTCCTAAGTGAAGGGCATTGATTATTCCTGCCTACTGCTGTGGAGTTGTCTCCAGTAGTTAGTGCGAGAGGCAACGAAGTCTGAGTCATGAATATTTATCTGCCGTACCCAACCACTGAGGGTTCGGCGGTGTGACCTGGGGAAGGTGATATTTGGTGCCATGTTCTAGAAGGGTGCCTGGTGAGCAGGGGCGGACTGACAACTCATGGGGCCCCCGGGCGATAGGGGATCATGAGGCCCCTGTGTCCTTGCCCACACTCAAAAAAGCCTATAAAAAAGGTACCAGGGGCATTTCATGGGGCCCCCTACTGACCCCGGGCCCTCGGGCAGTGCCCGAGTGCTCGAATGGTCAGTCCGCCCCTGCTGGGGAGGATGCCACAGGAAACGGATCTTCTGTCTTAGGTCTTGTCCCAGCCTGGGGATTGTGTTGGAGGCCTGATGGGCCACAGGAAACTGATCTTCTGTCTTAGGTCTTGTCCCAGCCTGGGGCTTGTGTTGGAGGCCTTAAGGGCCACAGGAAACGGGTCTTCTGTCTTAGGTCATGTTCCAGCCTGGGGTTTGTGTTGGAGGCCTTATGGGCCTCAGGAAATGGATCTTCTGTCTTAGGTCTTGTCCCAGCCTGGGGCTTGTGTTGGAGGCTTGATGGGCCACAGGAAACAAATCTTCTGTCTTAGGTCTTGTCCCAGACTGGGGATTGTGTTGGAGGCCTGATGGACCACAGGAAACGGATCTTCTGTCTTAGGTCTTGTCCCCGCCTGGGGCTTGTGTTGGAGGGCTTAAGGGCCACAGGAAACTGGTCTTCTGTCTTAGGTCTTGTCCCAGCCTGGGGCTTGTGTTGGAGGCCTGATGGGCCACAGGAAACGGATCTTCTGTCTTAGGTCTTGTCCCAGCCTGGGGCTTGTGTTGGAGGCCTGATGGGCCACAGGAAACGGATTTTCTGTCTTAGGTCTTGTCCCAGCCTGGGGCTTGTGTTGGAGGCCTGATGGGCCACAGGAAACGGATCTTCTGTCTTAGGTCTTGTCCCAGCCTGGCGCTTGGGTTGGAGGCCTGATGGGCCACAGGAAACGGATCTTCTGTCTTAGGTCATGTCCCAGCCTGGGGCTTGTGTTTGAGGCCTGATGGGCCACAGGAAACGGATCTTCTGTCTTAGGTTTTGTCCCAGCCTGGGGCTTGTGTTGGAGGCCTGATGGGCCACAGGAAATGGATCTTCTGTCTTAGGTCTTGTCCCAGCCTGGGGCTTGTGTTGGAGGCCTGATGGGCCACAGGAAACGGATCTTCTGTCTTAGGTCATGTCCCAGCCTGGGGCTTGTGTTTTGAGGCCTGATGGGCCACAGGCAACGGATCTTCTGTCTTAGGTCATGTCCCAGCCTGGGGCTTGTGTTGGACCCCCTTGGAATCTGGGACAGAAGGGATGTATGATAGTGGCTCCCTCTGCAATAAATCATATCCGGGAACATACCGCCCTACACATTAGTGGCACTTGTGCACCCCAAATCTTTCAGCGTCTTAATGTCCTAAAAACCCATAGGTGTGATTATCTTCTTCATCAATATTCTTCCTCTAAATGTGCAGTCCAATTTTCAGCTTTCAGCGCTATCGCACTTTGAATGACAATTGCGCGGTCATGCAACTCATATGAATTTTTTTGCATTTTTTTGAGACAGATAAAGCTTTATTTTGGTGGTATTTATTCACCGCTGGGATTTTTATTTTTTTTCGCTATATAAGTGAAAAAGTCCAAAAATTTAGAAAAAAGTGTTTTTCTTAAAAAATTTTGCAAATAAATAATCTTTCTTCATAAATCTTGGCCAAAATGTATTTGGTTATCTTTTTAGTTAAAAAAAAAAAATAACCCAAATTAGTTTATAACCAAAAATTATAATTCTTCAACTTTTTTTTTACAATTTTATATATATATTTTTTTTAATTATTACTGTTTTGGTTTTTTTTTTAACATACTGTCACCCTAGCAGTACAGTGTCACCATAGTGACACTGTACTACTTGTGGGGGTGATGAAGATTTTTTTTTTTAATAGTGATTGCTTTTACACCCATAAAGGCTGTAAAAGCAATCACTTCTCCTTCTCTCTGGCTGCATTCTTGCAGCCATTGAGAAATACTGTGAGAGTTGTGATTGGTGACAGCTTGTTACATGGTACAAGGTTGTTGTGAATAGATCTGTACCATGTGACCTCAGTGATCATTCACAGATTTCACACGTAGTAAGCAATGATGTCAGAAGTGACATCTTGCTTACTACTCTGCATGTGATCACTGATTTGCCAATCAGTAATCACATGATTAGGACCTCACACAGAGGTCCCGTACAGCGATCGGTGTTCCGCTGTGTCCCAGGGAGCGCGCACAGCCTATAAATGCGGGCGCCATTTATGAACGACAACCCGCTCTTGCACTGCTCCCGTCAGGCCGTTTATGTACATGGTCCGGACAGGAAGTGGTTAATAAAATTGCGCTTACAAACAAATTCTTGTGTCTCAGCGTACATTTACTCTCAAACTCAGCATGATATGTAAAAACCTTCTTCAAAATGGCCACTCCGCAACTTCCGGTTTACGTCCAACGTTACGTCCTGACGCGTTGCGTCACTTCCGACTTCATCAAAAAATTTGTTTGTAAGTGCAGTTTTATTAACAAATGGCCCAATTCCTACTATTGCTTACTACATTATATTGATTTGTTCTGACATATGTTATGATGCCGTTGGAGATCATATATATTCTGGAATGGGAGGAGCCTATGCCTATCTATGCTGGTGGATTTTTATCGTCTGGTAAGGTGCATGGTATATGAGGTGGTGAAGTTGGAAGTGACAAAACGCATCAGCCGTAGCGTCGGACATAAACCAGAAGTGTACTTACTACATTATATTGATTTGTTCTGACGTATGTTATGATTCCATTGGAAATCGTATAAATATTCTGAAATGGGAGGAGCCTATCTTTGCTGGTGGATTTTTATCGTCTGGTAATGTGTATGGTCTATGAGGTGGTGGATTGTGTAACATACCTGGTTGGGGAGCCTGACGTGGAGAGAGGGTGTCCTCTTACCACTCCCGCTCGGGACCCCTGATAGGGTAGACAAAAGGTAGGAGGGGCACGAGTGGTCTGCAGTGACAGCTGGCAGATGATGACCTGGAAGACCAGGATGCAGGTCGGTTGCGGATGCAGGTGAGCAGGGGCAGCAGCAGGAAGGTATAGCGGAGGTATAGACAACCGTGGCAGCTGGCAGCCAGAGATAGTCACAGGCAGGAGAGGTAGAAGCATCAGACAAGCCGGGTCAGGATCAATCGGGCAGATCAGGTACAGAGGAGCAGGCAAGCGGACAGTCAAGGGATGAGTTGGGTCGGTGCAGGCGTAGTTCAATCGTAGTCAGATCAAATCAGGTAGATAATGGGAATCAGGATACAAACACAGAATATAGTAGACTAGAAGGCACCATTCTAAGTGCAGCAGGGGTTTAAATAGCCCGCCTGTGCATGCTGGCGTGCGCACTCGCGTGTGCGAAACCGTATGCACACCAGCACAGCTGACAGGTACCCGGTGTTGGCGCATAGATTGTGATTTGTGGAGACGTGAGGGGAGCACAAGAGAGTGGATATTGTCTTGAGGATATTACATTATATCTGATTTCTTCGGAGGTGCATCTCCTACGCAGAGGAGGACGGATTTGGGAGGTTGAACCACGGAGGAAGTTGGAGGTGGAATTTATTAAATCTATTCTCAAGTTCACATAGGGTAAGAGTAAGGATGACGGATGTGTAGAAGTGAACACGCAGTGAATTGTTTTGTTTTGCACAATTCGGCACTAGTTTGGAAGTGCGGTTTTGTGAATAATATCACATATTGTAGATAATGCGCTATGTGGGATTATAATTTTTCTTTTGAGGGTTAAATTGGAATATGAAGAAATGTCACATTTGGAGGAAGAATATTGATGAAGAAGATAATCACACCCATGGGTGTTTGGGACATTAAGACGCTGAAAGATTTGGGGTGCACAAGTGCCACTAATGTGTAGGACGGTATGTTCCCGGATTTGATTTATTGCAGAGGGAGCCACTATCATACCTCCCTACTGTCCCAGATTCCAAGGGGGTGTGTGGCTTCCAGCAGGGCAGCTCAAATCCATCAGGCCTCCAACACAAGTCCCAGGCTGGGACAAGACCTAAGACAGAAGATCCGTTTCCTGTGGCCCATCAGGCCCCCAACACAAGCCCCAGGCTGGGACAAGATCTAAGACAGAAGATTTGTTTCCTGTTGCCCATCAGGCCTCCAACACAAGCCCCAGGCTGGGACAAGACCTAAGACAGAAGATCCATTTCCTGTGGCCCATCAAGCCTCCAACACAAGCGTCAGTCTGGGACAAGACCTAAGACAGAAGATCCGTTCCTGTGGCCCATCAGGCCTCCAACACAAGCCCCAGGCTGGGACAAGATCTAAGACAGAAGATCCGTTTCCTGTGGCCCATCAGGCCTCCAACACAAGCCCCAGGCTGGCACAAGACCTAAGACAGAAGATCCGTTTCCTGTGGCCCATCAAGCCTCCAACCCAAGCGCCAGGCTGGGACATGACCTAAGACAGAAGATCCGTTTCCTGTGGCCCATCAGGCCTCCAACCCAAGCGCCAGGCTGGGACAAGACCTAAGACAGAAGATCCGTTCCTGTGGCCCATCAGGCCTCCAACACATACCCCAGGCTGGGACAAGACCTAAGACAGAAGATCCATTTCCTGTGGCCCATCAGACTCCAACAAAAGCGCCAGGCTGGGACAAGACCTAAGACAGAAGATCCGTTTCCTGTGGCCCATCAAGCCTCCAACACAAGCCCCAGGCTGGGACAAAACCTAAGACAGAAGATACGTTTCCTATGGCCCATCAGGCCTCCAACACAAGCCCCAGGCTGGGACAAGACCTAAGACAGAAGATCCGTTTCCTGTGGCCCATCAGGCCTCCAACACAAGCGCCAGGCTGGGACAAGACCTAAGACAGAAGATCCGTTCCTGTGGCCCATCAGGCCTCCAACACATGCCCCAGGCTGGGACAAGACCTAAGACAGAAGATCCGTTTCGTGTGGCCCATCAGGCCTCCAACACAAGCCCCAGGCTGGGACAAGACCTAAGACAGAAGATCCATTTCCTGAGGCCCATCAGGCCTCCAACACAAGCCCCAGGCTGGGAAAAGCCCTAAGACAGAACATCCGTTTCTTGTGGCATCCTTACCAGGCACCCTTCTAGAACATGGCACCATATATCATCTTCCCCAGGTCACACCGCTGGACCCTCAGTGGTTGGGTAAGGCAGATAAATATTCATGATTCACACTTCGTTGCCTCTCGCACTAACTACTGGAGACAACTCCACAGCAATAGGCAGGAATAATAATAATCACGGAGGAAGTTGGGGGTGGAATTTGTTAAATCTATTCTCAAGTTCACATAGGGTAAGAGTAAGGATGACAGATATGTAGAAGTGAACACGCGGTGAGTTGTTTTTTTTGCACGATTTGGCACTAGTTTGAAAGTGCTTTTTTGTGAATAATATCACATATTGTGGATAATGCGTTATGTGCGATTATAATTTTTCTTTTGAAGGTTAAATTGGAATACAAAGAAATTTCACATTTGGAGGGAGAATATTGCTGAAGAAGATAATCACACCCATTGGTGTTTAGGACATTAAGACGCTGAAAGATTTGGATCGCACATTTTGGACTTTCTGGGGGAGGAAGTATGTATTTTTAGCGACGGGGGTTTTATGTAGTTTTTGCATAGACACTATTCTCACACCCGTATATTCACCTATAGGCACTTGTGCACTGTACAGCCCTGTCCAGCTGCAGCAGCTTTTAGCCTCTCATAGAGTGCGACAATGTGACTGTGACTTCTGGCTTCTCCCCGGAATCTCATGTCCCGGGGCTAAATGCCCAGTATGGATGGGACCCTATGACCAGCTCGTCCCCTGCACATACTCCCCCTTACTTTGCTTCTTTCAAATCCATTTGCAATGGGAAAGAAAAGCAATACCGATACATTGTGACCTAATGACCTTCTGCTGGGCCAGTTGTCAAGCACAAGAGGGGCAATCATCTATCGCACAGGGGCAATGAGAGAGGCTGTAGCAGACTGGGGTTTACTTGGAGCTCACACAAGGCTCCTTGCCATCAGTCCTGGTGGTGAATGGAGCAGTGGGGGAGTAAAGTGAAGGCAGGATATGCAGCGGTGCCTGGATATAACTCCTTACCTATCGATTCCAACTGCTAACTCTGACCTACAAAGCCATTCACAATGCCGCCCCAAACTACCTAACCAACCTGATACCCAAATACTACCCTGGCCGTGCCCTTTGCTCCTCACAGGACCTCCTACTCTCTAGCTCCCTGGTCTCCTCCTCCCACGCCCGACTGCAGGATTTCTCCAGGACTTCCCCCCATCCTCTGGAACTCCCTACCCCAATCCATCAGACTGTTACCTTCCCTCCTCACCTTCAGGCACACCCTAAAAACCCACCTCTTCAGGGAAGCCTACCCTACCCTCGCCTAACAGCCGACCTCCTCCACTCCTCCCACCACTCCATCCCCCACAGCCATCTCCTCCTGTACCACTATCCCCTCCCTCCTAGATTGTAAGCTCGCAAGAGCAGGGCCCTCGAACCCCTCGTGTATTGTATTGTTACTGTCTTGTCTCATGTTCTGTCCCCCTTGCTACTGTACAGCGCTGAGCAAACCCTTTGGCGCTATATAAATACTGTATAATAATAATAAAAATAGAAACATCCTGGTGTTCAAGATAAATATGTACCACCCCCTTCTCTTGGTGCCACCACATGTGGTGGTTCCTGGGCTCTCATGTTGCTCCAGGAAGCTCGGGACCACAGTAAATGGTGTAACCCTCAGCTGCTCTAACCAAAAAAAGTAGCTAATCAAGCATGATCTGTGCTTGATTAGCTCCAATGAAGGGAAGATGAGAAATTAGGGATCTAATCCTTAAGTCTGGGTTCACACTGATGCGGTGCAGCACATCGCATGTCATTCGCTCAGGAAATGCACCGCATACCTTTGCATATCACATGCGATTTATATGTGGTGCGATTTGAGCCTAAGGCTGGCCATACATTATACAATTTTCTTGAGATTTTTGCTTTAAATTGACCAAAAACCATATAATAGGATGTCAGACCCAAACAACACTTTCAAGTGTATCTAAGTAGGTAGAACCTTGCACTACATAATGGAAGGTAAATCTAAAGGAAATTGGGCAGAAAACTGTAAGAAAATTGTATAGTGTATGGCCAGCCTAAGAGAGTTACTTTTTTGGGGGGGAGGGGGGTTGTTCTAAGAGGGACAATGTGCTGAGAGGGGAGCATTTGGAACGTTAGAAGATTTGTGCCGGGGTTGGGGGGATTTGGGGGAGTAGAGGATTTGTACTAGGATCAGCATTGCATTAGACTCCCAATTCTAGGCATTTTCTGCCTCCGGCATCTCTGTGAGAACTGGAAAGATTTTTTCATGAAGAGTGGTATCAGATTCCATTATCACCATCCAAGACTTCTATTTGTTAGTTCCCAGGAGAATTCAGGCCGCCTTGGATGCCAGAGGCAGCCCAACACCATATTAGATAACGATTTTGATACTTGTTTCCATAATTATGTCCAACCCCTGTGTATGTGAATATATGTAGAGAGAGTGTGTATGGGGGATGGGTATATCTCCTAGATTGTAAGCTCCCAGGATCAGGGCCCTCCTATCCCTCTTGTATTGAACTGTATTGTTGCTGTATTGTCTCCCGTTATATTGTAAAGCGCTGAGCAAACTGTTGGCGCCATAAATCCTGTATAATAATAATAATATATAAATCCTGTATAATAATATATAAATCCTGTATAATAATAATAATATATAAATCCTGTATAATAATAATAATATATAAATCCTATATAATAATAATAATAATATATAAATCCTGTATAATAATAATAATAATAACATATAAATCCTGTATGATAATAATAATAATATATAAATCCTATATAATAATAATAATAATATATAAATCCTGTATAATAATAATAATAATATATACATCCTGTATAATAATAATATATAAATCCTGTATAATAATAATAATAATATATAAATCCTATATAATAATAATAATAATAATAATAATAATATATAAATCCTGTATAATAATAATAATAATGTATAAATCCTGTATAATAATAATATATAAATCCTGTATAATAATAATAATGTATAAATCCTGTATAATAATAATAATAATATATAAATCATGTATAATAATAATAATATATAAATCCTGTATAATAATAATAATGTATAAATCCTGTATAATAATAATAATAATATATAAATCCTGTATAATAATAATAATATATAAATCCTGTATAATAATAATAATGTATAAATCCTGTATAATAATAATAATAATAATATATAAATCATGTATAATAATAATAATAATGTATAAATCCTGTATAATAAAAATAATAATATATAAATCATGTATAATAATAATAATGTTGTATAAATCCTGTATAATAATAATAATATATAAATCCTATATAATAATAATAATATATAAATCCTATATAATAATAATAATAATATATAAATCCTGTATAATAATAATAATAATAACATATAAATCCTGTATGATAATAATAATAATATATAAATCCTATATAATAATAATAATAATAATATATAAATCCTGTATAATAATAATAATATATAAATCCTATATAATAATAATAATATAAAAATCCTGTATAATAATAATAATGTATAAATCCTGTATAATAATAATATATAAATCCTGTATAATAATAATAATATATAAATCCTGTATAATAATAATAATAATATATAAATCCTATATAATAATAATAATATATAAATCCTGTATAATAATAATAATAATATATAAATCCTATATAATAATAATAATATATAAATCCTGTATAATAATAATAATATGATTGTTATATATGGTATATACAGTATATTGTGTGTGTGACTATAGATCAAAGAATTTGTTATCTGAAGAACAAATTGATCGTAATTCCTGCAATATTTTTTTTAGGATTTACACCACTTACTGCTGCAGCAATATGTTCCGATTCACCCAATCTCAATTACTAACTTGGCTGTTTAAGAGAACGCAGGCAGCCAATTACTGCCGCCAAATTCACACAGTGGGATTAAATTGTCATTGCCCAAATATACTTGTCCGATTTTGCAGCCGAATGGTTCAAATCTTTTTGTGCAAATTATAAAAGAAAAAAAAAGCACAAAAACCAGGTGTTCCAGCCGCCGCGTTAGCAGCCTTGCAAATTTTTCTTAAAGGGGAACTCCACCCTGACGATCCATAGTCATTTTCATAAATCCTAAAAATTGTCATTGTATAAAATTGATAAAAAACATACTTGCTAGTCCATGGAGTCCAGTGTTGTCTTGCTTGTAGGGAAAGTTCTCCCCAGGGGTGGACTGACAACTCATGCCCCCCCCCCACATGCCCACACTCATAGCATACCCAAAAAAGCCTATAAAAAAGGTACCAGGGGCATTTCATGGGGCCCCCTACTGACCCCGAGCCCTCGGGCAGTGCCCGAGTGCTCGAATGGTCAGTCCGCCCCTGGTTCTCCCTACACTGCTCCTCTCTGGTGACACCATTTTGAATTCACAACATATGTAGACATGCCAGAGGGATCTTTGCCCGGTCTATGAGACTTGACAGATCCCAGTGGCATGTCTGCGCATACGCCGGACCCCTTGCACATGTGCAGGTACGCTGCAAGTCCCGCCAGTAAAGTGGCAAGACTTCTGCGCCATTTCTACACATGCAGGAGATCGCAGGAGCTGCCTCTGGGGATGAGCAACGTGGAAATCGCAGGAGGCAGGTTTCAGAAATGCTGCAATGGATCCCTGGGTGAGCAGCAGTGCTCCTGTGCATATGCATGACCTGGGTGCGCCATTTTTGCCTTTTTACGTTTACATTTTTTTTTTTTTTGCAAATGTGTTATAGGGAGGGGAGAGCAGGCAGAGGAGAGCAACATTCCCCTTTAAATTTTTATTCCTATCCAGTTGCAGTTTGTAAAAATATTTCCTGTTTTATATTATATTAGGACATCTTGTGGTCCCCTATGGTGCTGGGAGCTGTACTTCATCTTCAATGGGGCGCCTGTTAGTGGCGAGATGCTCTGACTCCCCTCCCACTAATCCCAGCTCATCTCTCAGCTGAACACACAGGATCCCTCAGTACAGAGGATGGATGAGGACGTGAGAACCGAGCCCGCAGCAACTTCACCGGACCCAACACAAGGTGAGTTCCCTGATATACAGAATATCATATACAGCCTGTATGCTACAGATACAATGGGTTATGATTTGTGCAGGATTAGGAAGCAGACTCCACATTTACAACATGTAAGGATGGCTACTGGAAACTAAACAAGAGAGATTCATTGCTTTCATTTAAATGTATGCATATACCCATGAACACACACACACATATATATGAAAGGATTATCACCTTCACCGCTCGGGGTCCTGAGAATGGCAGATGGAAGGAAAAACCATGAGGGACAGAAGATGTCACTTCTTATTGGAAGTTATTAAAGAAAAGTAGAATTTAATTAAAATGTTACCGTATGTGAGATGTGGGACTGCAAGTCATAGATATCTTACCTACAAATACTCAAAGTATTCCAGATAATAAATGTCTATCTATCTGTCAATTTCTATCTATCTGATAGATAGTGATATATATATATATATATATATATATAGATATATAGATAGATAGATAGATAGATAGATAGATAGAAATTGGGAGACACATGTCAAATACATATGTAGAAAGATAGATAGGTATGTATAGATAGATAGATACAGTATGTATGTATAGATAGATCGTGCCAGAAACATATATATGTATCTGGCACAATCTATCTATACATATATACTGTATCTATCTATCTATCTATCTATCTATCTATCTATCTATCTATCTATCTATCTATCCATACATACCTGACATTATGTATATCCCAATTTCTATCTATCTATCAATATCTATCTATCTATCTATCTATCTACATCTATCTATCTATCTATCTATCTATCTATCTATCTATCTACATCTATCTATCTATCTACATCTATCTATCTATCTACATCTATCTATCTATCTATCTATCTATCTATCTATCTACATCTATCTATCTATCTATCTATCTATCTATCTATCTATCTATCTATCTCTATCTATCAATATCTATCTATCAATATCTATCTATCAATATATATCTATCTATCTATCTATCTATCTATCTATCTATCTATCAATATCTATCAATATCTATCTACCTATCTATCAATATCTATCAATATCTATCTATCTATCTATCTATCTATCTATCTATCTATCTATCTATCTATCAAAATATCTATCTATCAATATCTATCTATCTATCTATCTATCTATCTATCTATCTATCTATCTATCTATCAATATCTATCTATCTATCAATATCTATCTATCAATATCTATCTATCTATCAATATCTATCTATCTATCTATCTATCTATCTATCTATCTATCTATCTATCTACCTATCTACATCTATCTATCTATCTATCTATCTATCTATCTATCTATCTATCTATCTATCTATCTCTCTATCCGTTTCTATCTGTCTATCTATAAATTTCTATCTATCAGTATCTATGTCTATCTACCTATCTATCAATATCTATCAATATCTATCTATCTATCTATCTATCTATCTATCTATCTATCTATCTATCAAAATATCTATCTATCAATATCTATCTATCTATCTATCTATCTATCTATCTATCAATATCTATCTATCTATCAATATCTATCTATCAATATCTATCTATCTATCAATATCTATCTATCTATCTATCTATCTATCTATCTACCTATCTACATCTATCTATCTATCTATCTATCTATCTATCTATCTATCTATCTATCTATCTATCTATCTCTCTATCCGTTTCTATCTGTCTATCTATAAATTTCTATCTATCAGTATCTATGTCTATCTACCTATCTATCAATATCTATCAATATCTATCTATCTATCTATCTATCTATCTATCTATCTATCTATCTATCAAAATATCTATCTATCAATATCTATCTATCTATCTATCTATCTATCTATCTATCAATATCTATCTATCTATCAATATCTATCTATCAATATCTATCTATCTATCAATATCTATCTATCTATCTATCTATCTATCTATCTATCTATCTATCTATCTATCTATCTATCTATCTATCTATCTATCTACCTATCTACATCTATCTATCTATCTATCTATCTATCTATCTCTCTATCCGTTTCTATCTGTCTATCTATAAATTTCTATCTATCAGTATCTATGTATCTATGTATCTATCTATGTATCTATCTATCTATCTATCTATCTATCTATCTATCTATCTATCTATCTATCTATCTATCTATCTATCTATCTATCTATCTCTCAATAATCTATCTATTATCTATCTATTATCTATCTATCTATCTATCTATCTATCTATCTATCTAGCTATCCAAATTTTTTTAAATTGCATATCAATTTGCCCAGTAAAAGTGTATGTACATTCATTCTTTGCCAATGGAGCAAATAAAAAAAAAGAATGGTATTTGGGTATTTCCTGTGCTGGATGAATGTTTTTCATTTTTTACAAAACAGAAAATCTATCATTTGACCACTAGATGGCCATTCTTATGATACATAATGCCAACTTGTGGTCAAATCAATGAAAAACATTCAACCAACACAGGAAATAAACGAATAACATTTGTTTTTGGCTTTTTTTCACCCATTTGCACAGAGCTAATGTACATTTATTTATTTTATTTATTTATTTCAGGTACTTATATAGCGCCATCAATTTACGCCGCGCTTTACATATATATTGTACATTCACATCAGTCCCTAACCCTCAAGGGGGGTACAATCTAAGGTCCCTAACTTACATTCATACATACACATACTAGGGACAATTTAGACAGGAGCCAATTTATACTTTTGGTGGCTGAATTGCTATTTCAAATTTTTTGTAAATGCTTTCCTTGCTGTAGCAAATAATTTCACAAGATCAATTACCTATTTATTTGCTTACAAATCTCTTAAAATAATTGTGCATACGCTTGCACTGGACAAATTGCTGTTCCAATTTTTTATGAATACACCCCTTAGTGCAGCAAAGGTTAATGTTATTTTTCTGTGCTTATAAATCTTTTTGAATGGAGTTACCCATCGGTTTTAAAATGCTTGCCAGCAAGAAAATTAACCGTCTTGTCTTTATTTGATTTGAATTGTAACTGTATTGTTTCTTTTTATATTGTAAAGCACTTCACAATGATGCTATATAAATAAAAATATAAAATATTATTATTATTATTATTATTATTATTATTATTAATAATAATAATAATAATAATAATACATACATACATTACTACTACTCATAATAATTATAGCAATACCAGTAATAATATTTGTACTAGTGATGATAAAAATATTAATAAGAATAAAATAATAATATTATAATACAGTAAAAAAAAAGTAAAGTACAGCAAATACAGTAATATTAGTACTAGTGGTGATGATAATAATTGTTATTATTATTATTACTACAATAACAGTAATAATAATAGTGCTAATGATGATAATAATAATAATAGCAATAACAGTAAAAAAAATTGTACTAGTGATAATAATTACACAAATAATAATAACAATAAAAACAATGACAGTAATAGTATTAGTATTAGGGATGATATTATTATTATTAATAATAATAATAATAATAAAAACAATAACTGTAATAATATTAGTACTAGTGGTGATAATAATAATAAATACACTACTACTACTGCTCATAATAATAATAGTAATAACAGTAATAATATTTGTACTAGTGATGATAACAATACTAATACTAATAAAATAATAATAATTTTATAATAGCAATTACAGTAATATTAGTACTAGTGGTGATAACAATAATAATAATAGTGCTAATGATAACAATATTAATAATAATAGCAATAACAGTAAAAATATTAGTACTAGTGGTGATAATAATAATAAATATTATTATTACTACAATAAAAGTAATAATAATAGTGCTAATGATGATAGTAATATTAATAATAATAAATATTAATAATAATAATAGCAATAACAGTAAAAATATTTGTACTAGTGATGATAATAATAATAATAACAGTAATATTATTAGTATTAGGAATGATATTAATAATAACAATAATAATTATTATAATAGCAATAACAGTAATAATATTAGTACTAATGGTGATAATAATAATAATAACAATAGCAATACTAACAATATTAATAATACCAATTTTTATTATTATTACAATAACAGTAATAATAATAGTACCTGCAGTGATAATAATAATATTAATAATAATATTTAATACAATTATATTAAATAGCAATAACAGTACTAATAATAGTACTGGTGATAATAATATTACTACTAATAATAATCCTTTGTTAACAACTCCTTTCACTGACACCAGAGTTATTGCATGCGAAACAAATTGTTAGCAAGGTGTTCCAGTTCTCTCTAATAAGCAATGTAAAAGCCTGCCACGTATCCGGAGCGGTTCCATCCTTTGTTTCATCCAATAAGGTTGGACAGGGACCAGGACAGGTTGAGTGCTGATCAGTGCTGGCTCAGGGTCAGGAGGCATTCCTATAGTAATACACAATAATTGAAGTAGAAGGATACAAGCCTGTCTGAAATGATAAAAGCGATACAATGTACACAATGTTTTCTATTATTTACTGTAACAATACTTTGAAATGCCTTGCCTAAAGTCAGCAGACCATTAGAGACACCACATTGTATTCTGGACTAGACCTGACGTTATATCCACATCTCAGATGTTAATCACCTCCAGCAGACACAGAACACAAGCCCATGTCTTTCAAAGAATCCCATTTGAAAAAAATAGACGTTAGTTATGTCCTTGGAAATAAATAAAAGATTCTAATTATTCAGTAAGGGGTCCTGAATATTCCTTATCTTATCACATTCTTTGAATACAGATAGAGATCCCCAATTACTGGGTGGAATGATTTTGTGTCATGACAATCATGCCTTGGGAAGTACGAACTTTATTTACAGAGCTCTAATGAACATTAGATGAGCATCATTTCACTGTTTATGGCTTCTTAATTAAAAACAATCGCCCCATTAGTGGCTGTATGGTGTTTAATAGGAAACAATAGGAAGCCGTTATCCTGAACACTTTGCCAGAAAATCTTAAAGCCCTAAAGGAAAACTATACTCTTCCAATCAGGGGTGGACTGACAACTCATGGGGCCCCTGGGCAATAGGGGATCCTGGGGCCCCTGTGTCCTTGCCCACACTCAAAGCACACCCAAAAAAGCCTTTAAAAGGTACCAGGGGCATTGCATGGGGCCCCCTACTGACCCCGGGCCTTCGGGCAGTGCCCGAGTGCTCGAATGGTCAGTCCACCCCTGCTTCCAATCCACCTTAACTATTTTTATTCTTTAAGCTGCTAGCCAGGGCTTTTTTGCCCCAGATAATAGGTGCAGGTACTCCTCCTATCCCAAGTCGCCCCTTGTCCCTGTCCCTGACCTACCTTTGCACACTGACCATTGTCTCTGCCCCCCTTCCTTGCTGTCTTCCATTGTTGTCTCTGCCCCCCTTCCTTGCTGTCTTCCATTGTTGTCTCTGCCCCCCTTCCTTGCTGTCTTCCATTTTTGTCTCTGCCCCCTTCCTTGTTGTCTTCCATTATTGTCTTGGCCCCCCTTCCTTGCTGTCTTCCATTATTGTATTTGACCCCTTCAGTGCTGTCTTCCATTATTGTCTCTGCCCCCCATTCTTGCTGTCTTCCATTATTGTATTTGCCCCCCTTCCTTGCTGTCTTCAATTATAGTCTCTGCCCCCCTTCCTTGCTGTCTTCCATTATTGTCTCTGCCCCCCTTTCTTGCTGTCTTCCATTATTGTCTCTGCCCCCCTTCCTTACTGTCTTCTATTATTGTCTCTGCCCCCCTTCCTTACTGTCTTCCATTATTGTCTCTGCCCCCCTTTCTTGCTGTCTTCTATTGTTGTCTCTGCCCCCCTTCCTTGCTGTCTTCCATTATTGTCTCTGCCCCCTTCCTTGCTGTCTTCCATTATTGTCTCTGCCCCCTTTCTTGCTGTCTTCCATTATTGTCCCTGCCCCCCTTCCTTCCTTACTGTCTTCCATTATTGTCTCTGCCCCCCTTTCTTGCTGTCTTCCATTATTGTCTCTGCCCCCCTTTCTTGTTGTCTTCCATTATTGTCTCTGCCCCCCTTCCTTACTGTCTTCCATTATTGTCTCTGCCCCCCTTTCTTGCTGTCTTCCATTATTGTCTCTGCCCCCCTTCCTTCCTTACTGTCTTCCATTATTGTCTCTGCCCCCCTTTCTTGCTGTCTTCCATTATTGTCTCTGCCCCCCTTCCTTGCTGTCTTCCATTATTGTCTCTGCCCCCCTTCCTTACTGTCTTCCATTATTGTCTTGGTCCCCCTTCCTTGCTGTCTTCTATTATTGTCTCTGCCCCCCTTCCTTGCTGTCTTCCATTATTGTCTCTGCCCCCTTCCTTGCTGTCTTCTATTATTGTCTCTGCCCCCCTTCCTTGCTGTCTTCCATTATTGTCTCTGTCTCCCTTCCTTACTGTCTTCTATTATTGTCTCTGCCCCCCTTCCTTGATGTCTTCCATTATTGTCTCTGTCTCCCTTCCTTACTGTCTTCCATTGTTGTCTCTGCCCCCCTTCCTTGCTGTCTTCCATTATTGTCTCTGTCTCCCTTCCTTACTGTCTTCCATTGTTGTCTCTGTCTCCCTTCCTTGCTGTCTTCCATTATTGTCTCTGCCCCCCTTCCTTGCTGTCTTCCATTTTTGTCTCTGCCCCCTTCCTTGCTGTCTTCCATTATTGTCTCTGCCCCCCTTCCTTGCTGTCTTCCATTGTTGTCTCTGCCCCCCTTCCTTGATGTCTTCCATTATTGTCTCTGCCCCCGTTCCTTGCTGTCTTCCAATATTGTCTCTGCCCCCTTCCTTGTTGTCTTCCATTATTGTCTCGGCCCCCCTTCCTTGTTGTCTTCCATTATTGTCTCTACCCCCCTTCCTTGTTGTCTTCCATTATTGTCTCTGCCCCCCTTCCTTGCAGTCTTCTATTATTGTCTCTGCCCCCCTTCATTGCTGTCTTCCATTATTGTCTCTGCCCCCCTTCCTTACTGTCTTCCATTATTGTCTCTGCCCCCCTTTCTTGCTGTCTTCCATTATTGTCTCTGCCCCCCTTCCTTACTGTCTTCTATTATTGTCTCTGCCCCCCTTTCTTGCTGTCTTCCATTATTGTCTCTGTCCCCCTTCCTTGTTGTCTTCCATTATTGTCTCTGTCTCCCTTCCTTACTGTCTTCCATTGTTGTCTCTGCCCCCCTTCCTTGCTGTCTTCCATTATTGTCTCTGTCTCCCTTCCTTACTGTCTTCCATTGTTGTCTCTGCCCTCCTTCCTTGCTGTCTTCCATTATTGTCTCTGCCCCCCTTCCTTGCTGTCTTCCATTATTGTCTCTGCCCCCTTCCTTGCTGTCTTCCAATATTGTCTCTGCCCCCCTTCCTTGCTGTCTTCCATTGTTGTCTCTGCCCCCCTTCCTTGCTGTCTTCCATTATTGTCTCTGCCCCCCTTCCTTGCTGTCTTCCATTATTGTCTCTGCCCCCCTTCCTTGATGTCTTCCATTATTGTCTCTGCCCCCCTTCCTTGCTGTCTTCCATTATTGTCTCTGCCCCCCTTCCTTTTTGTCTTCCATTATTGTCTCGGCCCCCCTTCCTTGCTGTCTTCCATTATTGTCTCTACCCCCTTCCTTGTTGTCTTCCATTATTGTCTCTGCCCCCCTTCCTTGCAGTCTTCTATTATTGTCTCTGCCCCCCTTCATTGCTGTCTTCCATTATTGTCTCTGCCCCCCTTCCTTGCTGTCTTCCATTATTGTCTCTGCCCCCCATTCTTGCTGTCTTCCATTATTGTCTCTGCCCCCCTTCCTTACTGTCTTCTATTATTGTCTCTGCCCCCGTTTCTTGCTGTCTTCCATTATTGTCTCTGTCCCCCTTCCTTGTTGTCTTCCATTATTGTCTCTGCCCCCCTTCCTTGCTGTCTTCTATTATTGTCTCTGCCCCCCTTCCTTACTGTCTTCCATTATTGTCTCTGCCCCCCTTTCTTGCTGTCTTCCATTATTTTCTCTGCCCCCCTTCCTTGCTGTCTTCCATTATTGTCTCTGCCCCCCTTCCTTGCTGTCTTCCATTATTGTCTCTGCCCCCCTTCCTTGATGTCTTCCATTATTGTCTCTGCCCCCCTTCCTTGCTGTCTTCCATTATTGTCTCTGCCCCCCTTCTTTTTTGTCTTCCATTATTGTCTCGGCCCCCCTTCCTTGTTGTCTTCCATTATTGTCTCTACCCCCTTCCTTGTTGTCTTCCATTATTGTCTCTGCCCCCCTTCCTTGCAGTCTTCTATTATTGTCTCTGCCCCCCTTCATTGCTGTCTTCCATTATTGTCTCTGCCCCCCTTCCTTGCTGTCTTCCATTATTGTCTCTGCCCCCCATTCTTGCTGTCTTCCATTATTGTCTCTGCCCCCCTTCCTTACTGTCTTCTATTATTGTCTCTGCCCCCGTTTCTTGCTGTCTTCCATTATTGTCTCTGTCCCCCTTCCTTGTTGTCTTCCATTATTGTCTCTGCCCCCCTTCCTTGCTGTCTTCTATTATTGTCTCTGCCCCCCTTCCTTACTGTCTTCCATTATTGTCTCTGCCCCCCTTTCTTGCTGTCTTCCATTATTTTCTCTGCCCCCCTTCCTTGCTGTCTTCCATTATTGTCTCTGCCCCCTTCCTTGCTGTCTTCCATTATTGTCTCTGCCCCTCTTTCTTGCTGTCTTCCATTATTGTCTCTGCCCCCCTTCCTTCCTTACTGTCTTCCATTATTGTCTCTGCCCCCCTTTCTTGCTGTCTTCCATTATTGTCTCTGCCCCCCTTTCTTGTTGTCTTCCATTATTGTCTCGGCCCCCCTTCCTTGCTGTCTTCCATTATTGTCTCTGCCCCCCTTCCTTGATGTCTTCCATTATTGTCTCTGCCCCCGTTCCTTGCTGTATTCCATTATTGTCTCTGCCCCCCTTCCTTGTTGTCTTCCATTATTGTCTCTACCCCCCTTCCTTGTTGTCTTCCATTATTGTCTCTGCCCCCCTTCCTTGCAGTCTTCTATTATTGTCTCTGCCCCCCTTCATTGCTGTCTTCCATTATTGTCTCTGCCCCCCTTCCTTGCTGTCTTCCATTATTGTCTCTGCCCCCCTTTCTTGCTGTCTTCCATTATTGTCTCTGTCTCCCTTCCTTGTTGTCTTCCATTATTGTCTCTGTCTCCCTTCCTTACTGTCTTCCATTGTTGTCTCTGCCCCCCTTCCTTGCTGTCTTCCATTATTGTCTCTGTCTCCCTTCCTTACTGTCTTCCATTGTTGTCTCTGCCCCCCTTCCTTGCTGTCTTCCATTATTGTCTCTGCCCCCCTTCCTTGCTGTCTTCCATTATTGTCTCTGCCCCCTTCCTTGCTGTCTTCCATTATTGTCTCTGCCCCCCTTCCTTGCTGTCTTCCATTGTTGTCTCTGCCCCCCTTCCTTGCTGTCTTCCATTATTGTCTCTGCCCCCCTTCCTTGCTGTCTTCCATTATTGTCTCTGCCCCCCTTCCTTGATGTCTTCCATTATTGTCTCTGCCCCCCTTCTTTGCTGTCTTCCATTATTGTCTCTGCCCCCCTTCCTTTTTGTCTTCCATTATTGTCTCGGCCCCCCTTCCTTGTTGTCTTCCATTATTGTCTCTACCCCCCTTCCTTTTTGTCTTCCATTATTGTCTCTGCCCCCCTTCCTTGCAGTCTTCTATTATTGTCTCTGCCCCCTTCATTGCTGTCTTCCATTATTGTCTCTGCCCCCCTTCCTTGCTGTCTTCCATTATTGTCTCTGCCCCCCTTTCTTGCTGTCTTCCATTATTGTCTCTGCCCCCCTTCCTTACTGTCTTCTATTATTGTCTCTGCCCCCGTTTCTTGCTGTCTTCCATTATTGTCTCTGTCCCCCTTCCTTGTTGTCTTCCATTATTGTCTCTGCCCCCCTTCCTTGCTGTCTTCTATTATTGTCTCTGCCCCCCTTCCTTACTGTCTTCCATTATTGTCTCTGCCCCCCTTTCTTGCTGTCTTCCATTATTTTCTCTGCCCCCCTTCCTTGCTGTCTTCCATTATTGTCTCTGCCCCCTTCCTTGCTGTCTTCCATTATTGTCTCTGCCCCTCTTTCTTGCTGTCTTCCATTATTGTCTCTGCCCCCCTTCCTTCCTTACTGTCTTCCATTATTGTCTCTGCCCCCCTTTCTTGCTGTCTTCCATTATTGTCTCTGCCCCCCTTTCTTGTTGTCTTCCATTATTGTCTCGGCCCCCCTTCCTTGCTGTCTTCCATTATTGTCTCTGCCCCCCTTCCTTGATGTCTTCCATTATTGTCTCTGCCCCCGTTCCTTGCTGTATTCCATTATTGTCTCTGCCCCCCTTCCTTGTTGTCTTCCATTATTGTCTCTACCCCCCTTCCTTGTTGTCTTCCAGTATTGTCTCTGCCCCCCTTCCTTGCAGTCTTCTATTATTGTCTCTGCCCCCCTTCATTGCTGTCTTCCATTATTGTCTCTGCCCCCCTTCCTTGCTGTCTTCCATTATTGTCTCTGCCCCCCTTTCTTGCTGTCTTCCATTATTGTCTCTGTCTCCCTTCCTTGTTGTCTTCCATTATTGTCTCTGTCTCCCTTCCTTACTGTCTTCCATTGTTGTCTCTGCCCCCCTTCCTTGCTGTCTTCCATTATTGTCTCTGTCTCCCTTCCTTACTGTCTTCCATTGTTGTCTCTGCCCCCCTTCCTTGCTGTCTTCCATTATTGTCTCTGCCCCCCTTCCTTGCTGTCTTCCATTATTGTCTCTGCCCCCTTCCTTGCTGTCTTCCATTATTGTCTCTGCCCCCCTTCCTTGCTGTCTTCCATTGTTGTCTCTGCCCCCCTTCCTTGCTGTCTTCCATTATTGTCTCTGCCCCCCTTCCTTGCTGTCTTCCATTATTGTCTCTGCCCCCCTTCCTTGATGTCTTCCATTATTGTCTCTGCCCCCCTTCTTTGCTGTCTTCCATTATTGTCTCTGCCCCCCTTCCTTTTTGTCTTCCATTATTGTCTCGGCCCCCCTTCCTTGTTGTCTTCCATTATTGTCTCTACCCCCCTTCCTTTTTGTCTTCCATTATTGTCTCTGCCCCCCTTCCTTGCAGTCTTCTATTATTGTCTCTGCCCCCTTCATTGCTGTCTTCCATTATTGTCTCTGCCCCCCTTCCTTGCTGTCTTCCATTATTGTCTCTGCCCCCCTTTCTTGCTGTCTTCCATTATTGTCTCTGCCCCCCTTCCTTACTGTCTTCTATTATTGTCTCAGCCCCCCTTTCTTGCTGTCTTCCATTATTGTCTCTGCCCCCCTTCCTTGTTGTCTTCCATTATTGTCTCTGCCCCCCTTCCTTGCTGTCTTCTATTATTGTCTCTGCCCCCCTTCCTTACTGTCTTCCATTATTGTCTCTGCCCCCCTTTCTTGCTGTCTTCCATTATTTTCTCTGCCCCCCTTCCTTGCTGTCTTCCATTATTGTCTCTGCCCCCTTCCTTGCTGTCTTCCATTATTGTCTCTGCCCCCCTTTCTTGCTGTCTTCCATTATTGTCTCTGCCCCCCTTCCTTCCTTACTGTCTTCCATTATTGTCTCTGCCCCCCTTTCTTGCTGTCTTCCATTATTGTCTCTGCCCCCCTTTCTTGCTGTCTTCCATTATTGTCTCTGCCCCCCTTTCTTGTTGTCTTCCATTATTGTCTCTGCCCCCCTTCCTTACTGTCTTCCATTATTGTCTCTGCCCCCCTTTCTTGCTGTCTTCCATTATTGTCTCTGCCTCCCTTCCTTCCTTACTGTCTTCCATTATTGTCTCTGCCCCCCTTTCTTGCTGTCTTCCATTATTGTCTCTGCCCCCCTTCCTTGCTGTCTTCCATTATTGTCTCCGCCCCCCTTCCTTGCTGTCTTCCATTATTGTCTTGGCCCCCCTTCCTTGCTGTCTTCCATTATTGTCTCTGCCCCCTTCCTTGCTGTCTTCCATTATTGTCTTTGCCCCCCTTCCTTGATGTCTTCCATTATTGTCTCTGCCCCCCTTCCTTGTTGTCTTCCATTATTGTCTCGGCCCCCCTTCCTTGCTTTCTTCCATTATTGTCTCTGCCCCCCTTCCTTGTTGTCTTCCATTATTGTCTCTGCCCCCCTTCCTTGCAGTCTTCTATTATTGTCTCTGCCCCCCTTCATTGCTATCTTCCATTATTGTCTCTGCCCCCCTTCTTTGCTGTCTTCCATTATTGTCTCTGCCCCCCTTTCTTGCTGTCTTCCATTATTGTCTCTGCCCCCCTTCCTTACTATCTTCTATTATTGTCTCTGCCCCCCCTTTCTTGCTGTCTTCTATTATTGTCTCTGCCCCCCTTCCTTGTTGTCTTCCATTATTGTCTCTGCCCCCCTTCCTTGCTCTCTTCTATTATTGTCTCTGCCCCCCTTCCTTACTGTCTTCCATTATTGTCTCTGCCCCCCTTTCTTGCTGTCTTCCATTATTTTCTCTGCCCCCCTTCCTTGCTGTCTTCCATTATTGTCTGTGCCCCCTTCCTTGCTGTCTACCATTATTGTCTCTGCCCCCCTTTCTTGCTGTCTTCCATTATTGTCTCTGCCCCCCTTCCTTCCTTACTGTCTTCCATTGTTGTCTCTGCCCCCCTTCCTTGCTGTCTTCCATTATTGTCTCTGCCCCCCTTCCTTGCTGTCTTCCATTATTGTCTCTGCCCCCTTCCTTGCTGTCTTCCATTATTGTCTCTGCCCCCCTTCCTTGCTGTCTTCCATTGTTGTCTCTGCCCCCCTTCCTTGCTGTCTTCCATTATTGTCTCTGCCCCCCTTCCTTGCTGTCTTCCATTATTGTCTCTGCCCCCCTTCCTTGATGTCTTCCATTATTGTCTCTGCCCCCCTTCTTTGCTGTCTTCCATTATTGTCTCTGCCCCCCTTCCTTTTTGTCTTCCATTATTGTCTCGGCCCCCCTTCCTTGTTGTCTTCCATTATTGTCTCTACCCCCCTTCCTTTTTGTCTTCCATTATTGTCTCTGCCCCCCTTCCTTGCAGTCTTCTATTATTGTCTCTGCCCCCTTCATTGCTGTCTTCCATTATTGTCTCTGCCCCCCTTCCTTGCTGTCTTCCATTATTGTCTCTGCCCCCCTTTCTTGCTGTCTTCCATTATTGTCTCTGCCCCCCTTCCTTACTGTCTTCTATTATTGTCTCTGCCCCCCTTCCTTGTTGTCTTCCATTATTGTCTCTACCCCCCTTCCTTTTTGTCTTCCATTATTGTCTCTGCCCCCCTTCCTTGCAGTCTTCTATTATTGTCTCTGCCCCCTTCATTGCTGTCTTCCATTATTGTCTCTGCCCCCCTTCCTTGCTGTCTTCCATTATTGTCTCTGCCCCCCTTTCTTGCTGTCTTCCATTATTGTCTCTGCCCCCCTTCCTTACTGTCTTCTATTATTGTCTCTGCCCCCCTTTCTTGCTGTCTTCCATTATTGTCTCTGCCCCCCTTCCTTGTTGTCTTCCATTATTGTCTCTGCCCCCCTTCCTTGCTGTCTTCTATTATTGTCTCTGCCCCCCTTCCTTACTGTCTTCCATTATTGTCTCTGCCCCCCTTTCTTGCTGTCTTCCATTATTTTCTCTGCCCCCCTTCCTTGCTGTCTTCCATTATTGTCTCTGCCCCCCTTCCTTGCTGTCTTCCATTATTGTCTCTGCCCCCCTTTCTTGCTGTCTTCCATTATTGTCTCTGCCCCCCTTCCTTCCTTACTGTCTTCCATTATTGTCTCTGCCCCCCTTTCTTGCTGTCTTCCATTATTGTCTCTGCCCCCCTTTCTTGCTGTCTTCCATTATTGTCTCTGCCCCCCTTTCTTGTTGTCTTCCATTATTGTCTCTGCCCCCCTTCCTTACTGTCTTCCATTATTGTCTCTGCCCCCCTTTCTTGCTGTCTTCCATTATTGTCTCTGCCTCCCTTCCTTCCTTACTGTCTTCCATTATTGTCTCTGCCCCCCTTTCTTGCTGTCTTCCATTATTGTCTCTGCCCCCCTTCCTTGCTGTCTTCCATTATTGTCTCCGCCCCCCCTTCCTTGCTGTCTTCCATTATTGTCTTGGCCCCCCTTCCTTGCTGTCTTCTATTATTTTCTCTGCCCCCCTTCCTTGCTGTCTTCCATTATTGTCTCTGCCCCCTTCCTTGCTGTCTTCCATTATTGTCTTTGCCCCCCTTCCTTGATGTCTTCCATTATTGTCTCTGCCCCCCTTCCTTGTTGTCTTCCATTATTGTCTCGGCCCCCCTTCCTTGCTTTCTTCCATTATTGTCTCTGCCCCCCTTCCTTGTTGTCTTCCATTATTGTCTCTGCCCCCCTTCCTTGCAGTCTTCTATTATTGTCTCTGCCCCCCTTCATTGCTATCTTCCATTATTGTCTCTGCCCCCCTTCTTTGCTGTCTTCCATTATTGTCTCTGCCCCCCTTTCTTGCTGTCTTCCATTATTGTCTCTGCCCCCCCTTCCTTACTATCTTCTATTATTGTCTCTGCCCCCCCTTTCTTGCTGTCTTCTATTATTGTCTCTGCCCCCCTTCCTTGTTGTCTTCCATTATTGTCTCTGCCCCCCTTCCTTGCTGTCTTCTATTATTGTCTCTGCCCCCCTTCCTTACTGTCTTCCATTATTGTCTCTGCCCCCCTTTCTTGCTGTCTTCCATTATTTTCTCTGCCCCCCTTCCTTGCTGTCTTCCATTATTGTCTGTGCCCCCTTCCTTGCTGTCTACCATTATTGTCTCTGCCCCCCTTTCTTGCTGTCTTCCATTATTGTCTCTGCCCCCCTTCCTTCCTTACTGTCTTCCATTATTGTCTCTGCCCCCCTTTCTTGCTGTCTTCCATTATTGTCTCTGCCCCCCTTTCTTGTTGTCTTCCATTATTGTCTCTGCCCCCCTTCCTTACTGTCTTCCATTATTGTCTCTGCCCCCCTTTCTTGCTGTCTTCCATTATTGTCTCTGCCCCCCTTCCTTGCTGTCTTCCATTATTGTCTCTGCCCCCCTTCCTTACTGTCTTCCATTATTGTCTTGGCCCCCCTTCCTTGCTGTCTTCTATTATTGTCTCTGCCCCCCTTCCTTACTGTCTTCCATTATTGTCTCTGCCCCCCTTTCTTGCTGTCTTCCATTATTTTCTCTGCCCCCCTTCCTTGCTGTCTTCAATTATTGTCTCTTCCCCCTTCCTTGCTGTCTTCCATTATTGTCTCTGCCCCCCTTTCTTGCTGTCTTCCATTATTGTCTCTGCCCCCCTTCCTTCCTTACTGTCTTCCATTATTGTCTCTGCCCCCCTTTCTTGCTGTCTTCCATTATTGTCTCTGCCCCCCTTCCTTGCTGTCTTCCATTATTGTCTCTGCCCCCCTTCCTTACTGTCTTCCATTATTGTCTTGGTCCCCCTTCCTTGCTGTCTTCTATTATTGTCTCTGCCCCCCTTCCTTGCTGTCTTCCATTATTCTCTCTGCCCCCTTCCTTGCTGTCTTCCATTATTGTCTCTGCTTCCCTTCCTTGCTGTCTTCCATTATCATCTCTGCCCCCCTTCCTTGCTGTCTTCCATTATCATCTCTGCCCCCCTTCCTTGCTGTCTTCCATTATTGTCTCTGCCTCCCTTCCTTGCTGTTTTCTATTATTGTCTCTGCCCCCCTTCCTTGCTGTCTTCCATTATTGTCTCTGTCTCCCTTCCTTACTGTCTTCCATTGTTGTCTCTGCCCCCCTTCCTTGCTGTCTTCCATTATTGTCTCTGTCTCCCTTCCTTACTGTCTTCCATTGTTGTCTCTGCCCCCCTTCCTTGCTGTCTTCCATTATTGTCTCTGCCCCCCTTCCTTGCTGTCTTCCATTATTGTCTCTGCCCCCTTCCTTGCTTTCTTCCATTATTGTCTCTGCCCCCCTTCCTTGCTGTCTTCCATTGTTGTCTCTGCCCCCCTTCCTTGCTGTCTTCCATTATTGTCTCTGCCCCCCTTCCTTGCTGTCTTCCATTATTGTCTCTGCCCCCCTTCCTTGATGTCTTCCATTATTGTCTCTGCTCCCCTTCCTTGTTGTCTTCCATTATTGTCTCTGTCTCCCTTCCTTACTGTCTTCCATTGTTGTCTCTGCCCCCCTTCCTTTCTGTCTTCCATTATTGTCTCTGCCCCCCTTCCATGCTGTCTTCCATTAATTTCTCTGCCCCCTTCCTTGCTGTCTTCAATTATTGTCTCTGCCCCCCTTCCATGCTGTCTTCCATTGTTGTCTCTGCCCCCCTTCCTTGCTGTCTTCCATTATTTTCTCTGCCCCCCTTTCTTGCTGTCTTCCATTATTGTCTCTGCCCCCCTTCATTGCTGTCTTCCATTATTGTCTCTGCCCCCCTTCCTTGCTGTCTTCCATTATTGTCTCTGCCCCCCTTCCTTGCTGTCTTCCATTATTGTCTCTGCCCCCCTTCCTTGCTGTCTTCCATTAATTTCTCTGCCCCCTTCCTTGCTGTCTTCAATTATTGTCTCTGCCCCCCTTCCATGCTGTCTTCCATTGTTGTCTCTGCCCCCCTTCCTTGCTGTCTTCCATTATTTTCTCTGCCCCCCTTCCTTGATGTCTTCCATTATTGTCTCTGCCCCCCTTCATTGCTGTCTTCCATTATTGTCTCTGCCCCCCTTCCTTGCTGTCTTCCATTATTGTCTCTGCCCCCCTTCCTTGCTGTCTTCCATTATTGTCTCTGCCCCCCTTTCTTGCTGTCTTCCATTATTGTCTCTGCCCCTCTTCCTTGATGTCTTCCATTATTGTCTCTGCCCCCCTTCCTTGCTGTCTTCCTTTTTTTTCTCTGCCCCCCTATCCACCTCCCAGTACCGCTCCTTTAGGAGAATACAGAGCCAAGTATCACTTTCTGGTGTTAAAGCGGAGTTCAAGGGAGCAACGGTCTTTACTAAACTCGACCTCAGGGCGGCGTACAACCTCGTACGGATCAAGGAGGGGGACGAGTGGAAGACCGCGTTTAACACTAGAACCAGCCACTATGAATCCCTGGTGATGCCATTCGGGTTGTGTAACGCGCCCGCGGTCTTTCAGGAGTTCATCAATGATGTCTTTCGTGACTTGTTGCAGCAGTGCGTGGTGGTTTACTTGGATGACATCCTGATTTACTCTGTCTCCATGGAGTCGCATATCCAGGACGTCAAGCAGGTGCTGCAACGGTTACGTGAGAACAAGCTTTTCTGTAAGCTCAGAAGTGTGAATTCCATCAATCTCAGGTTGCCTTTTTGGGCTACATCATTTCCGCGGTGGGATTTTCCATGGATCCTCAGAAGGTTTCAGCGGTTCTGCAGTGGCCTTGCCCCAAGGGTCTTCGGCCCATTCAGCGCTTTTTGGGTTTCGTCAACTATTATCGAATGTTTATCAGGAACTTCTCCACGCTGGCCAAGCCTCTTTCAGATCTGACCAAGAAGGGCAGTAACCCTCACGAATGGTCACCCGAGGCCATCTTAGCTTTCGAGGCTTTGAAATCCGCCTTCACTTTTGCTCCGATCCTGTCTCATCCGAATCCTGGGCTGCCCCTTGTCCTCGAGGTTGATGCATTTGAGGTGGGAGTAGGCACCCTCCTGTCTCAGCGTCGGTCGCCCGACGGACCCCTACTTCCCTGTGGGTTCTACTCCAGGAAGCTTTCCTCTGCAGAATGCAACTACCAGATTGGAGACAGGGAGTTGTTGGCCATTATTCAGGCTCTCAAGGAATGGAGGCACCTGCTCGAGGGTTTGGCGGTTCCGGTCCTTATTCTCACTGACTACAAGAACTTGACGTATCTCTCGGAGGCTAAGAGATTGACGCCCCGTCAGGCCAGATGGGCCTTGTTCTTGTCGCGTTTTAACTATGTGGTCTCCTATTTGCCTGGCTCCAAGAATGTCAGGGCTGATGCATTGTCACGGCAATACTCTGAGCTGTCCAGGGAGGACTCTGAGCCGACCTTGGTCATACCTCCGGATGAGATCCTGGCTGCCATTCGGACCAGCCTGACTTCTCCCCTTGGGGAACAGATTTTGGCGGCTCAAATTGATGCTCCTCCTGAGAGACCGGAGGGTAGATGTTTCGTACTAGAGGGATTGCGCACCTGCCTGCTGCGCAGCTACCACAAGTCCAAGACTGCCGGTCATCCGGGGAGGAACCAGTTGTCCTGGGTCGTTTCTCGTTTATTCTGGTGGCCATCTCTCCGTTCTGACAGTGCCTCATATGTAGCTGCATGTTGTGTCTGTGCCCAGAACAAATCTCCTCGGCATTTTCCACTTGGTCTTCTGCAACCCATTCCCAATGGGGAGCGTCCCTGGTTGCACCTGGGCATGGACTTTATTGTGGATCTCCCTGCGTCCAGAGGTCATACGGTCATTCTCATGGTCATTGATCGTTTTTCCAAGATGTGCCATTGTGTTCCGCTCAAGAAGTTGACGACTGCGCAGGAACTGGCCACGGTTTTTGCCAGGGAGATCTTTCGCTTGCATGGGTTGCCTAAGGTGATTGTCTTGGACCGTGGGAATCAGTTTGTGTCCAGGTTCTGGTGCGCGTTCTGCTCCCAGTTGGGTATCAAGCTCTCCTTCTCTTCAGCCTACCACTTGCAGTCCAATGGGGCTGCGGAGTGTTCCAACCAGGCCCTGGAACAATTCCTTCGCTGCTATATCTCAGACCATCAGGACAATTGGGTCGATCTCCTGCCATGGGCGGAGTTTGCCAGGAACTCGGCTGTCAACTCCTCTTCCGGGATGTCTCCCTTTATGGCCAACTATGGGATCCAACCTGCGGTATTGCCTGAATTGTTCTCGCCACAGGACATATCAGCTGTGGATAACCATCTTGCTGCCCTGCGTTCCTCGTGGGGGCAGATCCAGAGGTCCTTGAAGGACTCAGCACAGCGCCAGAAGCTCCAGGCTGATCGTAGACGGTTGCCCGCTCCTTCATACCAGGTCGGAGATCGGGTGTGGTTATCTACTCGTAACCTCAATCTTCAGGTGCCCACACCAAAACTTGCTCCCCCTTTTGTTGGTCCTTTCCGCATCCTTGCTCTTCCTCCTGGGATGTGTTTCTCCAATGTCTTTCACGTATCCCTGTTGAAACCTCTGGTTTGCAATCACTTTACTTCCTCTCGGCCTCGTCCTATCTGGGTTGACGGTCATGAGGAATATGAGGTGAGCCACATACTGGACTCTCGGTTGGTCCGCGGTCGGGTGCAGTTCCTGGTCCATTGGCATGGTTATGGTCCCGAAGAGCGTTCCTGGGTTCATGCTCCTGCCCTCCTCTGCGCTTTTCATGGCTGCTTTCCTCAGAAGCCTTATGTTGAGCCGCAGAGGGGGAAGGGTCCTTGAGGAGGAGGTACTGTCAAGGTCCTATCTTTCCTCAGAGCTTGCTGCTCCATGTGCTGGCATCCATCTTAGGTTTCTGCAAAGCAAGGTGGGAGCCTTTATGCTTTCAGGCCTCTGCCGCTCCTCCTCCAGGAGGGTGTGGCTGATCACATTTAAGCCTGCTGTCTGCAGCTGCTCTTTGCATTCGTGTCCTGTATGTTTCATTGCCGCAAGCTCTTGTTCAGCTCTCGTTGCTCTACTGGAAACCGACCCGGCTTTGACAAGACATTTCTCTGCCTTATCCCATTACCTGACCTCCCATTGCTGAACCCGGCCCGTGACCTGAGTATTCTTGCCTACCGTCTTGTACTGTCTGTTCCGCTGTTATCGACCCGGCCTGTCCGACCACACTATACGTCTTCCCATCTGGCTCCCACTAGCTATACGTCATTGGTTACCGCAACTGGGGTTACTTGGGGGTCTCAGGCTGCGTCAAGTCCATCCCCACCATCAGGGGCCCTGGTGAAAGGCAGCCTGGGGCTTAGACCCCGCGCCCTGAGGGACTCCGGTCTGTGGGTGGTGGCTGTCGTCAGTCGGTGCGTGACCTTACCATAAGGCCTGCCTGTCCATTCCCCCGCTCCGGCCCTGACAGGCAGACTGACAACTTCTGGGGCCCCCGGGCAATAGGGGATCATGGGGCCCCTGTGTCCTCACCTACATTCAAACCACACCCAAAAAAATCTATGAAAGATACCATATCATGGGGCCCCCTACTGACCCCGGGCCCTCGGGCAGTGCCCGAGTACCTGAATGGTCAGTCCACCCCTGTTGAAGTTAAACTAAATAGGAGTCAGCGCTGTGAGTTCCGCAGACTCCTCTGCAAGGGAATGGATGCTTAGGATTTAATGAGCGACCAGCATTCAGGGTCCCATTGACAATTCACAGCTGGAGAATATTTTGCAAAGTGTAACTGATAATGACAAGAGCAGCTGGTACAAGGAGACTAAAAGTGTTGTTCCTGCTGAGACCCCTGGGAAAACAATTTAGAGGAGATGTGAACCGATTCATGGCTGCACATTGTCTGTTCTCTGATCTTTATGTGGATTACAGAGGAAGAAAAATAATCTATAGGAAAAAAATACTAGTACAAATGAAGGATCGAGGAACAGATCAAGTCACAGTAATAGATTATGATTGGCACTCACTGGACATCAAACCTTTGGTATGGTAGATGGTAGTCACCAGTGCAGGTAGCCATTGTCGGTCCAGTTGTCTTGGTCCTGTGCGGTGAAGAATTACCCATAATTAGGCTTTTAAATTAGGTAACAATTATACAGGTGAAACTCAAAAAATTAGAATATCGTGCAAAAGTTCATTTATTTCAGTAATGCAACTTAAAAGGTGAAACTAATATAAGGAGATAGACTCATTACATGCAAAGCAAGATAGTTCAAGCCGTGATTTGTCATCATTGTGATGATTATGGCTTACAGCTCATGAAAACCCCAAATCCACAATCTCAGAAAATTTGAATATTCCATGCAATCAATAAAACAAGGATTTGTTGAACAATATCGGACCTCTGAAAAGTATAAGCATGCATATGTACTCAGTACTTGGTTTGGGCCCCTTTTGCAGCAATTACTGCCTCAATGCAGCGTGGCATGGAAGCTATCGGCCTGTGGCACTGCTGAGGTATTATGGAAGACCAGGATGCTTCAATAGCGGCCTTCAGCTCTTCTGCATTGTTCGGTCTCATGTCTCTCATCTTTCTCTTGGCAATGCCCCATAGATTCTCTATGGGGTTCAGGTCAGGCGAGTTTGCTGGCCAATCAAGCACAGTAATCCCACGGTCATTGAACCAGGTTTTGGTGCTTTTGGCAGTGTGGGCAGGTGCCAAGTCCTGCTGGAAAATGAAGTCAGCATCCCCATAAAGCTCGTCTGTGGAAGGAAGCATGAAGTGCTCCAAAATCTCCTGGTAGACGGCTGCGTTGACCCTGGACTTAATGAAGCACAGTGGACCAACACCAGCAGATGACATGGCTCCACAAATCAACACAGACTGTGGAAACTTCACACTGGACTTCAAGCATCTTGCAGTGTGTGCCTCTCCATTCTTCCTCCATACTTGGGGTCCTTGGGCCTCTCCATTCTTCCTCCATACTCGGGGTCCTTGGGCCTCTCCATTCTTCCTCCATACTCTGGGTCCTTGGTTTCCAAAAGTTGCTCTCATCAGAAAAGAGGACTTTGGACCACTGAGCAACAGACCAGGTCTATTTTTCTTTAGCCCAGGTAAGACGCTTCTGACATTGTTTGTTGTTCAGGAGCGGCTTGACAAGAGGAATACGACATTTGAAGCCCATGTCCAGGATCCGTCTGTGTGTGGTGACTCTTGATGCACTGACTCCAGCCTCAGTCCACTCCTTGTGAAAGTCCCCAACACTTTTGAATGGCCTTTTCCTGACAATCCTCTCCAGGCTAAGGTCATCCCTGCTGCTTGTGCACCTTTTTCTTCCACACTTTTCCCTTCCACATAACTTTCTATTAATGTGCTTTGATACAGCACTTTGGGAACATCCAACTTCTTTTGCAATTACCTTTTGAGGCTTCCCCTCCTTATGGAGGGTGTCAATGATGGTTTTCTACACAACTGTCAGGTCAGCAGTCTTTCCCATGATTGTGATTCCTACTGAACCAGACTGAGAGACCATTTAAAGGCTCAGGAACCCTTTGCAGGTGTTATGGCTTAATTAGCTGATTAGAGTGGGACACTTTGAGCTGAGAATATTGCACCTTTTCACAATATTCTCATTTTCTGAGATTGTGGATTTGGGGTTTTCATGAGCTGTAAGCCATAATCATCACAGTTATGACAAATCACGGCTTGAACTATCTTGCTTTGCATGTAATGAGTCTATCTCATATATTAGTTTCACCTTTTAAGTTGCATTACTGAAATAAATGAACTTTTGCACGATATTCAAATTTTTTGAGTTTCACCTGTATATGGCCAACTTTCCTATAGGAAATAGTAGACCCCGGAAGTTCTTGTCAGGTATATTTTTGTGGGTGGTGAACCCCATATGTTGTGAGCGCTTCTATTTCGAGTTGATGGATTTTGGTGTCTGTTGGCACCTATATTTACAGACTAAAGATGGCCATAGATGGATCCAGCCTCCGTGTGCTCCCTGTGCTCCCCAGCTGCATCCAGCCTTCAAAAACCAGCATGTTCCCTGTGTACTCCAGACCCATCCAGTCTTCCAGCTCCAGCGTATTCCTGTACACCCCAGCCACATCAAGTTTTCCAGCTCCAGTGTGTTCCTGTGCACTCCAGCTGCATCCACTCTTCCAGCTCCAGTGTGTTCCTGTGCACCCCAGACACATCCAGCCTTTCAGCTCCAGTGTGTTCCCTGTGCAGCCCAGATACATCCAGGCTTTCAGCTCCAGTGTGTTCCCTGTGTACCCCAGACACATCCAGTCTTCCATCTCCAGTGTGTTCCCTGTGCACCCCAGACACATCCAATCTTCCATCTCCAGTGTGTTCCCTGTGCACCAGATACATCTAGTCTTCCAGCTCCCACGTGTTCCCTGTGCACCGCAGGCACATCCAATCTTCCAGCTTCAGTGTGTTCCCTGTGCACTCCAGACACATCCAGTCTTCCAGCTCCAGTGTGTTCCCTGTGCAACAGACACATCCAGTCTTCCAGCTCCAGTGGCTTCCCTGCACACCCTAGATTCATCCAGTTGTCCAGCTCCAGTGTGCTCTCTGTTCACCACAGACCCATCCAGTTGTCCAGTGCACTCCAGCAGCATCCAATCTTTGAGCTCCAGTGTGATCCTGTGCACCCCAGCTGCTTCCAGTTTTCTAGCTTCAGTGTGTTCCTGTGAACTCCATCTATATTCAGTCTTCCAGTTTCAGTGTATTCCTGTGTACCAAAAACTCATCCAGTCTTCCAGCTCTAGTATGTTCCTGTCCACCATGGATGACATCCATTATTTAAGCTTCAGTTATTCCCTGGAACCCCAGACACATCCAGTCTTCCAGCACTTGTGTGTTCCCTGTGCATTCCAGCCACATCCAGTCTACCAGCTCCATTGTATTCCTGTGCAACCCAGCCACATCCAGTCTTCCAGCTCCATTGTGTTCCCCATACACCCCAACCACATCAAGGATTCCTTCTCCAGTGTGTCACTGGTACACTCCAACCAGTATCCTGTCTCCCAGCTACAATGTGCCTCTGTGAACACCTGCCTTCTTGTGAGTCCAGCATTCTTGTGCTCTCTTCAGTCTTGACTCCAGTGGCTCTTTGAATCAGGTCAATTGTAGCCTGCATGGGTGTGCTTGGGGACCGCAACCTGGGAGCTGCCCCCCAGTGAAATCCATCTTCACCATCAGGAGCTCTGGCGAAGACCAGGTGCTCCTTCAGTTGGCCACAGATGATTAGCCTCCTCTATCCACACAAATGACATGCATTCTGACAATGGGACTCTTTCCAATTGGCTCCAGACGCTGATCAACCAAAGTTTTCCAACATTCATGCTCAGCAGAAGTTGAGCTTTGTTTCTCCCTCACTGAAGAATGCCTGGTGGATATCGGAAGTAGGCTACCGATGATCATTGTGAGTACTAGGCTAAATTCTTAGCCATAGTAACTGGTTATCTTCTCTTCAGAGGGCTCCAGTAACTGTTCAGCCTGCGGTGGCCCTTATGAGAACCTAATTCCATCTATCTCTTTTGCCTGATGCACAGAGACTGTTAAGAAAAAGGGAGACATGTCCTCTGGTTATTCAGTGTCCTTGGGGTATCCCATGCTCCTCCCTTCCACTTACTCAACTTTCTACAAGCAAAAAACTGCAAAAAACAAAAAAGACATTCCCTAGACCATTTGAGCCAGAGAGACAATATGCTGTGTACCTGGCTGCCTCTGCACTACAATTGGGGAAGGAAGCAGTCTACAGCGGCTCCTTTGGGGGGTGCGCTACACAACATATCCCTATCAGATACACCTGTTAGATCTATGCATATGCAGGGCAGGGGCATGCAGCAGCATTTTTCAGGGGGGCAGCACCACCCCCTGGAAGAAGGGATTGAAGAAGGGACACATGTGGGACCAGGTGAGATCCGAGAGAGGCTGCGGACTGCTTGATGGTGTATGGAATGGAGAGCCCAACTCTGGTTCCCGGGGATGTCCGGAGCTGTGAAGGTGAGCTTGGGGGAGGGGGAGGAATGTTAGTGGAAGGCTCTGTCAGGTGGGAGGTGGGCAGGGGCGTTGTTGGTCAATGTCAGGCTCTCTTTGTGGGAGCGCATGTTGCCTAGGGCAGCACAGAACGGAAATACACCACTGATGCAGGGGTTGGATTAAATTATGAAAACACCAAGTAAAAGAATGAAATTGTTACCTAATATGGTGTTGGACCTCCTTTGACATCCAAGACGGCCTGAATTCTCCTGAGAATTGATAAATATAAGTCATGGATGGTGGATAAAGGAATCTGATACCACTTTTCATGCAAAAATCGTTTTACTGCTCGCAGAGATGCCAGAAGCGGAAAACGAGCCGGAACCTTGTCCTCCAAAATTGACCATATTTGCTCAATAATATTGAGGTCTGGAGACTGCGGAGCCCCGGGAAGGTGTGAGACTTGGTCTGCATACTCATCAAACCACGATTTGACAACACCAGCTATGTAAATCAGGGCTTTATTGTCTTGGTAAATGGTGTTGTCTTTGGGAAACAATTTCTGCACCATGGGGTGCACATGGTCAACCAAAATTTGCATGTAGTCCCTAGTAGCAACTCTACCTTTCAAGGTGATAATGGGGCCTCCAGAATTCCAAGATATGGCTTCCCAAACTATGAATGCACCACCAACATACTTTTGCTGTTGGCAGAAGACCTGGGGATATGATCACCTCCGCAACATCTCCAAGATACGGCCGTTCTTAACCTCGGAAACCACTAAGCAACTTATTCACTCCCTTGTTATATCTCGCCTCGACTATTGTAACTCCCTCCTCATTGACCTACCTAATCGCAGGCTATTATGAATGCTGCTGCCAGGCTCATCCACCTTATTAACCGTTCTGTATCAGCCACCCCTCTCTGCCAGTCCCTCCACTGGCCTCTACTCAGTGTCCTCCATCCCTCTCTGCCAATCCCTCCACTGGCCTCCACTCAGTGTCCTCCATCCCTCTCTGCCAATCCCTCCACTGGCCTCTACTCAGTGTCCTCCATCCCTCTCTGCCAATCCCTCCACTGGCCTCCACTCAGTGTCCTCCACCCCTCTCTGCCAATCCCTCCACTGGCCTCCACTCAGTGTCCTCCATCCCTCTCTGCCAATCCCTCCACTGGCCTCCACTCAGTGTCCTCCATCCCTCTCTGCCAATCCCTCCACTGGCCTCCACTCAGTGTCCTCCACCCCTCTCTGCCAATCCCTCCACTGGCTTCCCATTGCCCAACGGATAAAATTCAAAACATTAGCACTAACATATAAAGCCATTTATAACTCCGCCCCAAATTACATCACCGATCTTGTCTCCAAATACCACCCAAACCGTACTCTCCGCTCAACGCACGACCTCCTGCTCTCTAGCTCCCTTGTCTCCTCCTCCCATGTTCGTCTCCAGGACTTCTCTGGAGCTTCCCCATCCTCTGGATCTCTCTACCCCAATTTATCAGACTATCGCCTACTCTGCTCACTATTAGGCGATCTCTGAAAACCTATCTCTTTAGGGAAACCTATCCTGCCCTCAGCTAATAATGGAATCTTCTATTCTTCCAACCAGTCCATCCCCCACAGTTACTACCTTTTGTACCACTAGCCCATCCCTCCTAGATTGTAAGCTCCAAGGATCAGGGCCCTCCTATCCCTCTTGTATTGAACTGTATTGTCTCCTGTTATATTGTAAAGTGCTGAGCAAACTGTTGGCGCTATATAAATCCTGTATAATAATAATAATAAGCTTGGGATGCTGTTGGTCACACGTAAACCTGTCTGGTGGTTGGGAACAATATGAAGCTCAATTCATCGGACCAAATTACTGTCTTCCATTGATCGATAGTCCACGATTTCTGTGTGTTGCACCACTCTCTCCTCTTCTGAGCATTAATATTGGTCTCTAGAAATTTGGCGATTATAATTCACCCGTGAATGTTTTGCTTATGGAGTTCCCTCTGCAGTGTTTGTGGACACGGCCTTTGGAAGACTGAGATTGAGCTCTGCAGTCACTTTTTCAGCAGTTATTTTCTTATTCCGGGTCACAATCCTACACAATGTCCTTTTGTCTCTTTCAATCAGTGGACCATGTTGACCGCGCTTATGCTTATCAGACAACATTTTCCTGGAAGCTGTATATGTCGCCATAACCTTTGATACTGGACCTCGCCACCAAAAAAAATTGGCGACTTCAGTCACAGAGGCACCAGCTGAGCGGCACCAACAATTTGCCCTTTTTGAAGCTCCGTAAGCTCTGACATGACTCCGTATTACTAGCAGCGCACGCAGCGAATGAGGAAAGTGAGGCTTCCCACCTGTTAGCTAGGTGTCTCATCACACAGCAGAAGCAAAAGAGTGTTACATCACTTCCGCTTCCAACGCAAAACATGTTGTCACTTTCACACCTGCGAAACATGTCGTGTTTCCATGTTTTTGTTCAACCCCTGTACATGTACAGAGAAATATTACAGATCCAGTTGTTCAGCAACTAAATCAAGTAGGTATAGTGCATCTATGAATTTAATCCAAACAGACATTACATTAGAGGCAAGCGTACATTATTATTATACAGTATTTATAAAGCGCCAATAGTTCGCTCAGCGCTTTACATTACAAAGGGGGACAGAACATGTGACAGAACAATAACAATACAATGCAAAACATGAGGGGATCGAGGGCCCTGCTCTTTGGAGCTTACAATCTAGGAGGGAGGGGATGGTGGCACAGGAGGAGATAGCTGTGGGGGATGGGGTGGTAGGAAGAGTGGAGGAGGCCGGCAAGTTAGCAGGGGGTGGGGTAGGCTTCCCTGAAGAGATGGGTTTTCAGGGTGCGCCTAAAGGAGAGGAGAGTAGGTGATAATCTGATAGGTTGGGGCAGGGAGTTCCAGAGGATGGGTGACACCCTGGAGAAGTCCTGGAGGCGGGCATGGGAGGAGGAGACCAGGGAACTAGAGAGAAGGAGGTCTTGTGAGGAACGGAGTGTGCGTGTTGGGTGGTACTTGGATATTAGGTCGGTGATGTAGTTCGGGGCAGTATGGTGGACAGCTTTGTATGTCAGTGTTAGGATTTTGAATTTGATCCGTTGTGCAATCGGAAGCCAGTGGAGGGATTGGCAGAGGGGGGTGCATGCATACATTGTGTGGGAGAAAATTATTGGATTGGGCAACTGTCATCTCTCATCTATGGATACCCGTAAATGTTTGATGACCATGTGTGTGTGCTTGGATTTGCTGTACATTTATTTAACCAAGCTAGTTGTCAGATGTCCAGTCAATCTGGGTATAGCTAAAAAAATATAAAAGTTAAAGTGATACTAAACACACACCATTTAATTTATATTCTCCCTTCTCTTTCTGTGTATGGATGATGGCACTGTGATTATTTTAATTAAAAAAAAAAAGAAAATCAAGTACCGTTTTTCCTAATCAATATACAGCTATCACATGAACCAGCTCTTTCCCACACTGTCTGCAGGGAAACAGTGGCAGTAGGAGCTTCTAGTCCTCTGCTGCTGGTCACTTGTTTAAAAAAAAAACACAGCCTTTGGGATACATAGTTAGTCTGGCTGAAAAAAGACAAAAGTCCATCTTTTTTATGGTCCAGTTCGACCATAAAAAAATGTATAATCCTACACCCACAGTTGATCCAGAGGAAGGCAAAAAAAACCCCAGCAAAGCACGATCCAATTTGCTCCTGCTGGGAAAAAAAATTCCTTCCTGATCCCCCGAGAGGCAATCGGATATTCCCTGGATCAACTTTACCTATAAATGTTATATCCAGTTATATTCTGTGTATCCAAGAAAGAATCCAGGACTTTCCTACAGAAATCCACTGAGCTGGCCACAACCAACTCTTGAGGGAGTCTATTCCACATTTTCACAGCTCTTACTGTGAAGAAACCTTTTCGTGTTTGGAGATTAAATTTCTTTTCCTCCAGACGTAAAGAGCGCCCCCTTAGCCTCTGTGATGACCTCAGGGTGAATAACTCTACACCGAGTTCACTATATGAACCACTGATGTAATATACATGGAGATCATATCCCCGTTATGTATTATACATGGAGATCATATCCCCCCTTATGTATTATACATGGAGATCATATCCCCCCTTATGTATTATACATGGAGATCATATCCCCCCTTATGTATTATACATGGAGATCATATCCCCCCTTATGTATTATACATGGTGATCATATCCCCCCTTATGTATTATACATGGAGATCATATCCCCCCTTATGTATTATACATGGAGATCATATCCCCCCTTATGTATTATACATGGTGATCATATCCCCCCTTATGTATTATACATGGAGATCATATCCCCCCTTATGTATTATACATGGAGATCATATCCCCCCTTATGTATTACTTATGGAGATCATATCCCCCCTTATGTATTACACATGGAGATCATATCCCCCCTTATGTATTATACATGGAGATCATATCCCCCTTATGTATTATACATGGAGATCATATCCCCCCTTATGTATTATACATGGAGATCATATCCCCCCTTATGTATTATACATGGAGATCATATCCCCCCTTATGTATTATACATGGAGATCATATCCCCCCTTATGTATTATACATGGAGATCATATCCCCCCTTATATATTTATACATGGAGCTCATATCCCCCCTTATGTATTATACATGGAGATCATATCCCCCCTTATGTATTATTCATGCAGCTCATATCCCCCCTTATGTATTATACATAGAGATCATATCCCCCCTTATGTATTATACATGGAGATCATATCCCCCCTTATGTATTATACATGGAGATCATATCCCCCCCTTATGTATTATACATGGAGCTCATATCCCCCCTTATGTATTATACATGGAGATCATATCCCCCCTTATGTAATATACATGGAGAACATATCCCCCCTTATGTATTATACATGGATATCATATCCCCCCTTATGTATTATACATGGAGATCATATCCCCCCTTATGTATTATACATGGAGATCATATCCCCCTTATGTATTACACATGGAGATCATATCCCCCCTTATGTATTATACATGGAGATCATATCCCCCCTTATGTATTATACATGGAGATCATATCCCCCTTATGTATTATACATGGTGATCATATCCCCCCTTATGTATTACTTATGGAGATCATATTCCCCCCCTTATGTATTATACATAGAGATCATATCCCCCTTATGTATTACTTATGAAGATCATATCCCCCTCATGTATTACACATGGAGATCATATCCCCCCTTATGTATTATACATGGAGATCATATGCCCCCCTTATGTATTACTTATGGAGATCATATTCCCCCCCTTATGTATTATACATAGAGATCATATCCCCCTTATGTATTACTTATGAAGATCATATCCCCCCTTATGTATTATACATGGAGATCATATCCCCCCTTATGTATTATACATGGAGATCATATCCCACTTATGTATTATACATGGAGATCATATCCCCCTTATGTATTATACATGGAGATCATATCCCCCTTATGTATTATACATGGAGATCATATCCCCCCTTATGTATTATACATGGTGATCATATCCCCCCTTATGTATTATACATGGAGATCATATCCCCCCTTATGTATTATACATGGAGATCATATCCCCCTTATGTATTATACATGGAGATCATATCCCCCCCTTATGTATTATACATGGAGATCATATCCCCCCTTATGTATTATACATGGAGCTCATATCCCCCCTTATGTATTATACATGGAGATCATATCCCCCCTTATGTATTATACATGGAGATCATATCCCCCCTTATGTATTATACATGGAGTTTATACCCCCCTTATGTATTATACATGGTGATCATATCCCCCCTTATGTATTATACATGGAGATCATATCCCCCCCTTATGTATTATACATGGAGATCATATCCCCCCTTATGTATTATACATGGAGATCATATCCCCCCTTATGTATTATACATAATGACCACAAAGTGTCATTTAGTATCAGATTGCCCGCCACACTATCACAGTCCCTTTATAATTCACTGATCACTGCCGTTAGTAGTGTATATTTTTTAAAATTCCAGTATACAGTATATCCCAAACCAATTTATATACGCTTATTGGGATTTTGTTTTGTTTTTTTACCAAAGACATATAGCAGAATACATTTGGCCTAAGTTTATGAAGAAATTGATTTTCATTTTATATTGAATATATTTTATAGCACAAAGTAAAAAAATATTGTTTTTTTCCCCAACTTTTCAGTCTTTTTTCATTTACAAAATAAAAAATAAAACACCCACTATTAGTCGCTGATCACTGCCATTACTATTTTGTTTTGTTTTTCACCAAAGACATGCAGCAGAATACATTTTACCCTAAACTTATGCAGAACTTTTTTTTTTTTTTATTGAATATCTTATAGCAGAAAGTTAAAAAGTATTGTTTTTTTCCCCAACTTTTCATTTTTTTTCATTTATCAAATAAAAAATAAAACACAAAGTGGTGATCAATTACAACCAAAAGAAAGCTGTGTGAAAAATATAATATAAATTGAATTTGTGTAGACAATTGTCAGTTAAAGTAGCGCAGTGCTGAATAGCAAAAAAAAAAAAATGGACTGGTCATGAAGAGGGTAAAAGCTTCAAGTGGTTATACAGCAGTAAATGTGACTTTCACCGAACATTCGTTGGTAGTGAATCAATCGATCATTTATGACACATGCCTCAGACAGGTTCACTGCAGTGAATGTTTGGTGAATGCCAGACTCACGGCTTTATTAAACCTGCCACTCGGTGTCGCTATTAATATGTGCTTGCCTCTTTTTTTTTTTTCTTTGCAGAACGCACGTGAGCGACCAGGGGCGGACTGAGAACTCATGGGGCCCCCGGGCAATAGGGAATCATGGGGCCCCTGTGTTCTCGCCCACACCCAAAAAGCCTATGAAAAAGCCAATAAAAAGGTACCAGGGGCATCTCATGGGGCCCCCTACTGACCCCAGGCCCTCGGGCTATGCCCGAGTGCTCGAACGGTCAGTCCGCCCCTGTGAGCAACCATGTTGATGACAAGTGAGTGGGCACGGATTAACCACTTGCCTACCGGGCACTTCTCCCCCACCCCCTTCCTGCCCAGGCCAATTTTCAGCTTTAAGCGCTGTTGCACTTTGAATGACAATTGCGCGGTCATGTGACACTGTACCCATATGAAATGTTTTACATTTTTTTTCACACAAATAGAGCTTTCTTTTGGTGGTATTTAATACCCACTGGGGGTTTTATTTTTTGCAGTATAAACTAAAAAAAGAGCAAAAAATTAAAAAAAAAATAACTTTTTCTTTGTTTCTATTATAAAATTTTGCAAACAGGTAATTTTTCTCCTTTACTGATGTGCGGTCATGAGGCAGCACTGATGGGCACTGATAGGCAGCACTGATGGGCACTGGTGAGGTGGAACGAATAGGCAGCACTGATGGGCACTGTTAGGCAGCACTAATGGGAACTGATAGGCAGCACTAGCACTAATGGGAACTGGTGAGGTGGCACGGATAGGCAGCACTGATGGGCACTGATAGGCAGCACTAGCACTATTGGGAACTGGTGAGGTGGCACGGATAGGCAGCACTGATAGGCAGCACTGATGGGCACTGGTGAGGTGGCATGGATAGGCAGCACTGATGGGCACTGGTGAGGTGGCATGGATAGGCAGCACTGATGGGCACTGATAGGCAGCACTGATGGGCACTGGTGAGGTGGCATGGATAGGCAGCACTGATGGGCACTGGTGAGGTGGCATGGATAGGCAGCACTGATGGGCACTGATAGGCTGCACTGATGAGGTGGCACTGATATGCAGCAATGATGGTCACTGATAGGTAGCAGAATACATTTTGGCCTAAACTTATGCAGAAATTGTATTTTTTTAATTGAATATCTTATAGCAGAAAGTAAAAAATATAGTTTTTTTCCCCAACTTTTCAGTTTTCTTCATTTATCAAATAAAAAATAAAACACCCAGTGGTGATCAATTACCACCAAAAGAAAGCTCTATTTGTGTGAAAAATATAATATAAATTGAATTTGTGTAGACAATTGTCCGTTAAAGTAGCGCAGTGCTGAATAGCAAAAAAAAAATGGACTGATCATGAAGAGGGTAAAAGCTTCAAGTGGTTATAAAGCAGTAAATGTGACTTTCACTGAACATTCGTTGGTAGTGAATCAATCGATCATTAAAGACACATGCTCCGGACAGGTTCACCTGCAGTGAATGTTTGGTGAATGCCAGACTCACGGCTTTATTAAACCTGCCACTCGGGGTCGCTATTAACGTCTGCTTGCCTTTTCTTTCTTTTTTTTTGCAGAACGCACGTGAGCGACCATGCTGATGACAAGTGAGCGGGCACGGATTACACGCCTGGAGAAGCCAGATCTGTGATTTGGTGAGACAACCTACAATGTGCTAGAAAACAGATGGCTCTCCCGACTGCTTTTCATTATCTCAGCATCACTTTAGGAAAAAAAAAAGAACAGTTCTGCTTAGCGTTCTATTCTGCAACAATGTCATAAATATTAAGGATGATATTGTGACAGGTCGGTCCCCCGAGAGGACCAAGTCATTACGTTCTGCTGGTGTTAAATGCCGCAGACCAGGCAAGACGCAGGAGAAGGGATTCTGCACTGGAAACAACTACGGGGGTCATATATTAACCCAGGGGCGGACTGACCATTTGGAAACTCGGGCACTGCCCGAGGGCCAGGGGTCAGTAGGGGGCCCCATGAGATGCCCCTGGTACCTTTTTCCTAGGCTTTTTTGAGTTTGGGCAAGGACACAGGGGCCCCATGATCCCCTATTGCCCGGAGGCCCCATGAGTTGTCAGTCCGCCCCCTTACTAACCCCTTCATATCAAAGGTCAAAGCAAACCTTAACCCCTCGCCTGCCGGGCACTTTCACCCTCTTTCTGCCCAGGCCAATTTTCAGCCTCCAGCGCTGTTGCACTTTGAATGACAATTGAGCGGTCATGCAACACTGTACCCATATGACATTTTTGTCATTTTTTCACACAAATAGAGCTTTCTTTTGGTGATATTTAATCGCCGCTGGGGGAATTTATTTTTTACATATAAACTAAAAAAAAGCAAAAAATTTGAAAAAAAAAGTTTTTCTTTGTTTCTATTATAAAATTTAGCAAAAAGGTAATTTTTCTCCTTTACTGATGTGCGGTCACGAGGCAGCACTGATGGGCACGGATAGGCAGCACTGATGGGCACGGATAGGCAGCACTGATGGGCACTGATAGGCAGCACTGATGAGCACTGATAGGCTGCACTGATGAGGCGGCACTGACGAGGTGGCACTGATATGCAGCAATGATGGTCACTGATAGGTGACACTGATGGGCACTGATAGGCGGTACTGATGGGCACTGATAGGCGCACTGATGAGGTGGCACTGACAAGGTGGCACTGATATGCAGCAATGATGGTCACTGATTGGCGACACTAATGGCCAATCATAGGCGGTACTGATGGGCACTGATAGGCTGCACTGATGAGGTGGCATTGATATGCAGCAGTGGCGTCCCTAGGCAGGTGCGGGAGGTGCTCGCCGCATCTGGTAACACCTACCGCACGGGGTGACACCGGACTCACTCCACGAAAAGGTAAGTTGTAAAGCAAGCCGACGATCCCCGCAGGATGGATCGGATCTGCGGATTGAGCATAATGGATCCATTATGCTCCCCAATCCGCAGATCCGATCCATCCTGCGGGGATCGTCGGCTTGCTTTACAACTTACCTTTTCGTGGATTGGGTCCGGTGTCACCCCGTATAGGTTGCATGCTGACGATCCCCGCAGGATGGATCGGATCTGCGGATTAGGGAGCATAATGGATCGGACTTTCTGGGAGGACATCATATGACGCCCTCCCAGGACTGGATAACCGCGCTGTAGCCGTCATTCAGCTATAGCACAGTTAGCAAGAGGTTAAATAGAAAAAAAAATAGAAAATAAAAAAATATATATATTATAGCGTATACAATGGCTACACAAGTCATATTGTAATTAAATGTTAATAAAAATGACCTTTCCTTTTCAGTCACCAGCGCTGTAAATTATTGTCAAATGCAAAATGGCTACCTGGATATGTTCTGTACAAAGATGGTGAATGTCCCCCCCCGAAATGTCATTTCCTTCTTGTGTGATTGGCGTATTGATTTTCCCAGAAATCTACACTAAGATACAAGTCAGATTTTGGGCATCCCCTGCAACAAAAATTTCATTTTTTTGGTGGGGTACTTCTAAAGGAAAATCACATCACAGGGATGCAGATCCTGCCACTTTCCTCATTAGAAGCCTGCAACTGCAGCAGCTGATTGACAGCTATAAAAAACACTCCCATTAGGTTCACTTTCCACATGGAGAGTGCAGGAAGTTATGATCTCACAACATTTCTGGTTGGGTAAACAGCTACCTTTATTTTTTTGGACTTGTTGAACAGATGTAATAAAACACCTTCAATGGTGTATTTAAAGGGTAACTCCAGTTTCGTGGGGAAAACAAAAAGCAAAAAATAACATAGCATATGCAATTGCAACAAAAGTCATAGTGTAACTGAATGTTAATCGTATTTAACCTCTCTTTTTCAAGGGAAATTACGTCTAAAAGGGATGCAGACCCTGCCATTTGCCACATTAGAACCCTGCAAGTGCAGCAGCTGAATGATAATTAAATAATCGCTCCCATTAGATTCAAACCCATTAGATTTACACCCATTAGATTCACTCCCATTAGATTCACACCCATTAGATTCACTCCCATTAGATTCACACCCATTAGATTCACTCCCATTACATTCACTCCCATTAGATTCACACCCATTAGATTCACACCCATTAGATTTACACCCATTAGATTCACACCCATTAGATTCACACCCATTAGATTCACACCCATTAGATTTACACCCATTAGATTCACTCCCATTAGATTCACTCCCATTAGATTCACACCCATTAGATTCACTCCCATTAGATTCACACCCATTAGATTCACTCCCATTAGATTCACTCCCATTAGATTCACACCCATTGGATTTACACCCATTAGATTCACTCCCATTAGATTCACTCCCATTAGATTCACACCCATTAGATTCACTCCCATTAGATTCACACCCATTAGATTCACTCCCATTAGATTCACTCCCATTAGATTCACACCCATTAGATTTACACCCATTAGATTTACACCCATTAGATTCACTCCCGTTAGATTCACTCCCGTTAGATTCACTCCCATTAGATTCACTCCCATTAGATTCACACCCATTAGATTCACTCCCATTAGATTCACACCCATTAGATTCACTCCCATTAGATTCACTCCCATTAGATTCACACCCATTAGATTTACACCCATTAGATTCACACCCATTAGATTTACATCCATTAGATTCACACCCATTAGATTTACACCCATTAGATTCACACCCATTAGATTCACTCCCATTAGATTCACTCCCATTAGATTCACTCCCATTAGATTCACTCCCATTAGATTGCACATAAACACAGAGATACAACCAGCTATTTCTTCACAATAACAAAAGGTAGTAATCAGGGGCGGACTGACCATTCGAGCAGTCAGGCACTGCCCGAGGGCCCGAGGTCAGTAGGGGGCCCCATGAGATGCCCCTGGTACCTTTTTCATAGGCTTTTTTGGGTTTGGGCGAGGACACAGGGGACCCATGATCCCCAATCGCCCGGGGGCCCCATGAGTTGTCGGTCCGCCCCTGGTAGGAATCTGCAACAAAATTTGTTACAATCCCTGCCATGGACATAGATCGCTCAGAGTGTTTTATTTTTTTCTCAACAAAACCAAATTTACTCTTTACCACCCAATTTTACAACTCTGACGTGTTTGTAAAACTGTACATATTGTCACAACTACTTGATCTAGATATATTTTTCAGGACAAATTCATTTGGTGGTTTATGTTATTGGATATCTCCTGATTTAGTTTTATTACAAAAAAAAAAAAACTGGCCAAAAATATTAGAAAATATAATTTTCTACAATTTAGATTTTTATGCCATTACCACAACCCACCACCAAAAAAAACCCAGCAAAATGAATTTTCCTACTCCTGCCGATCGCGGTGACGCCCCATACGTTCGCATTATTTGTTCTTGTACCCAGAAACAATAGTACACATTTTTTTTTTCAATTCCTTATCATTTTCAAAAAACATTCATCTATATCTATCCTTCTATGAAAGGAGCAGAAAGGGTGGGCATAGTTAGCACACTTGACAAGTGCCTGTGACAGGTCTAGTGACACATATTACCAGCAACAGCACCGGAAGATTACCACTGTGGGGGTACGGGGGTGCAGGGGATCAAAAATGTTAAATATGACATTCAGCATCAGCTCAAGGGACGTTCTCATTCAATGCTAGTACTGTCCCTTGTGCTGATGGCGAAAAAAAAACTTAAAGATGAACTCCAGTTATGTATTTAATTGCATAGTTACATTAGTCCACCTGGACATGGGTATAACGAATATATAAACCTCAAACAAGCGCTCCAGACCAGTCCTGGTTTCCCTTTAAGAGGGTCTTTATGCCAAGGGTGTGAAGGATCAGCCGAGCATGTGACAACCAGGGGCGGACTGATAACTCATGGGGCCTTGGGCAATAGGGGATCATGGGGCCCCTGTGTCCTCACCCACACTCAAACCAAACCCAAAAAAGCCTATGAAAGGCACCAGGGGCATCTCATGGGGCCCCCTACTGACCCCGGGCCCTTGGGCAATGCCCGAGTGCCCAAATGGTCAATCCGCCCCTGGTGACAACTGTGATTGGCTGATACAGTGGTCACATAACTGGATCATTAGCAGAGACACAAAGCTGTCTTTGATAGCCTTAGAAGCTGGAAATTATTGTAGTAGACACAGTAACGTCATGCTCTCCACCCCATCCAATCAGAGAACATTTTGCATTCATTGAGAAAATGCCAAGTGATCTCTGATTGGCGCCTGTGCCCAGCGGTTGAGCTCCTGTGCTCACAATGCAGCAAGGCAGCCACTTGGCACAGGACCTGGAAGCTAGTGGAGTAACGGCATCTATACAGTGATTTCCAGCTTCTAGAGGGATCCTAAGGGTATGGTATACACATAGTTACATTGATACAAGCTGGTCCAATTTAACTATGTAAGCATTTCCATCGTTTTTTTTTAGATGTTAATGCATACAAAAGTACAAAATGGAGCCAAATGGGCATACCTTGGCTCACTGTATACATATAAGAAAGAGAACAAAGACAACAAAACTTGTCTCTATGCGCACTCAGTTTAGTAACCAGGTAAAGTACACAGATTTCATGCCAGTATATCAGGAGCATATTCTTTTTAAGGGGCTGTGGGGATCAGGGCTGTCTCAATGCATGGGCACCTTTGGGCACTGCCCAGGGGCTTGGGGGCCCAATTATAATCTTGCATTGCATTATACTTGCCAACTGTCCCGGATTTGCTGGGACAGTCACGCTTTTTACTAAGCTGTCCCAGCAAATCCGGGACAGTTGGCAAGTATAATATAATGCAAGATTATATCCCAGAACCTGTACTGTGCCCTCCTGATCCCAGTATTGTGCCCTCCACACTCCCCCCATCCCATCGGTAGATTGACCAGCCAGCGCTTCCACCGGCTGATCAAAGAGCTGAACAAAGACCAGATCAGCTTTGTTTGGCTCTATGATATAGTAACCTGAAAGTGATGACCTTGGGCTCCGTTCACATACAGTATCTCATAGAAGTGAGTCCACCCCTCACATTTTTGTAAATATTTTATAACATCTTTTCATGTGACAACACTGAAGAAATGACACTTTGCTACGATGTAAAGTACTCACTTTTGTTGCCAGTGGTTTAGACATTAATGGTGGTGTGCAGGGGCGGACTGACCATTTGGAAACTCGGGCACTGCCCGAGGGCCCGGGGCAGTAGGGGCCCCATGAGATGCCCCTGGTACCTTTTTCATAGGCTTTTTTGAGTTTGGGCAAGGACACAGGGGCCCCATGTTCCTTACTGCCTGGGGGCCCCATGAGTTGTCAGTCTGCCCCTAGTGGTGTGTTGAGTTATTTTGAGGGGACAGCACATTTCCATGTTATACAAGCTGTACACTGACTACGTCACATTGTAGCAAAGTGTCATTTCTTCAGTGTTGTCACATGAAAAGAGAGAATCAAATATTTACAAAAAAGTCAGGGGTGGACTCACTTCTGGGAGATACTGTATATGCAGTTTGCGTTTGATGCTTTCTCCAGTGATTTTCACAGTTTGTTTTGTGTTTTTCTACATACGTTTTGATGCGTTTTTACTGAACTTTGCATTTTGTTCAGCTGTTTTTTGTTTTTTTTTGTTAAAATGGAATTTATTTTTGTTGCCGGACAGAATAAAAATGCAAAACGCCGCAAAAACAAACTGCCATGCATTTCAGCAGCTTCTCAATTGAACTCTATTGCAGCAAAAATGCTGCTTTTTGCTTTTAAAAAAGTCCCGACCCTTTCCAAAAACTCAGCAGCTCAAAAAAAGCGTAGATGTGAACGGGTTCCATAGGAAACCATGTTAAATGGACTTTAGTGCCTTTCTGCAAAAAGCACGAAAAAAAATGTTTAGGTGTGAACGGAGCTGTATATCACTTCTGGTTTACTCAGAAATAAATGGCGCCATTCTTAACCCCTTCACGCCGGCGCCTCCTGGCCCTTTAAGAGTTTCAGAAGCCAGGACGCGGGGCGGGGTTTAGGGTCATGTGACCACCGTGACGCGCCGTCGCGCCGGTCACATGATCGGGAAAGGTCCCGATCGAAAGAGGAGATCGGGACCTTTCTGTGAGTACAGGACATGTGTGCTGGGAGCGCGCACTCGGCACATATGTGCTTTTTTAATAGAAAGCAAATGTGCGCCCGCTCTGCGTCTAGGCCCAGACACTGGCAGGCCGCACATTTGCATTCGGCCGGCGTGAAGAGGTTAAAAAAGAACAGCATTTAATCACACGGATCTTGGTGTGATTAATGATTTTGTTTATTCGTTTTTTTCATAAGAAATTACAAGTCAGTACAGAGAAGATATACATCCATTCCCCCTGCATCCCATACAAACTGCAGCCCATTTGGGCCAGAACTGGTAATGTGCAAAATACAATGTTTCAATAAGAAAAATAAATATCTATTGATCATAACCAATGGGGTCCCTCAGGGACCTATAGATGGAAGATGTTCAAACCCAGGGAATGGAGAGAGGAGGCGAGTTAAAATACAAAGGGAAGAGTGAGAATAGAGATAGGAGAAGTGTGATTAATGATTTTAAGGGCACAAGAGAGATCTGAAGTCTTATTGAACCCAGATCTCTCTGAAAAGAGTACCTGTCACCAGAGGCGTCCCTAGGGTTGGTGTCACCCGGTGCGGTAACACTTGGTGACACCCCCTCCGACGATCCCCGCAGAATGGATCGGATCTGCGGATTGAGCATAATGGATAGGACTCCGATCCATTATGCTCAATCCGCAGATCTGATCCATCCTGCAGGGATCGTCGGCATTATTTACAACTTACCTTTTCATGGAGGGGGTGTCACCCTGTAAAGGTTGCATGCCGACGATCCCCGCAGGATAGTTCGGATCTGCGGATTGAACATAATGGATCGGAGTCCGATCCATTATGCTCCCTAATCCGCAAATCCCATCCATCCTGCGGGGATCGTCGGCATGCAACCTACAGTTGCAAGAAAAGTATGTGAACCCCTTGGGATTACGTGGAGTTTTGCATGAATTGGGCATAAAATGTGCTCTGAACGTCATCTAAGTCACAACAATAGAAGAACACAGTCTGCTGAACATAATACTACACAAACATTAGATGTTGCCATGGTTTAATTGCACATAACATGTAAACATTCACAGTGCAGGGAGGAAAAAGTGTGTGAGGCCCGAGCTTAATGACTTCTCCCAGAGCTAATTGGAGCCAGGAGTGAGCCAACCTTGACTCCAATAAGTGTGATTATATTGGATGTGTTGCTGACAGCTGTCCTGCCCTTAAAAAACACACACCTGTTTTGGGTTTACTGGTTTCAAGAAGCACTGTCTGATGTGAACCATGCCTCGCAGAAAAGAGCTCTCAGAAGACCTACGATCAAGAATTGTTGACTTGCATGAAGCTTCTGAAGACTTGCATGAAGTGTCCTCTCATGCAAAACTCCATGTAATCCCATGGGGTTCACATACTTTTTCTTGCACCTATATATGGGGTGACACTGGACCAGCTCTATGAAAAGGTAAGTTGTAAAGCAAGCCGACGATCCCCACAGGATGGATTGAATCCATCCTGCAGGGATTGTCGGCAGGTGCAGTGTCACCCCATGCGGTCAGTGTCACCTGGTGCGGGCCGCAGCCCCCGCACCTGCCTAGGGACGCCACTGCCTGTCACTGCCTATTGCTGTCACAGAGGATGTTTACATTCCAACCCATGTGAAAAGGACTTTAAGTTGTATTCAATGTTCCCATATGATCAAAGGAATTTCACCATCCACATTTGGATTACAAGATCAACATCAAGGAATAATATACATGCCGGATGAGTTTTGCGGTTTATTTGTTGAAATGCCCATGTGGATATCATTACATTGGAAAAACACTTCAAAAGGTCAATGATTGATTTGGGAGACATAAATACTCTATTAGAGATAAACCGGTGCAATTTGATAAAATGGTGCCATTTCCCAGGAATTAGCCGGTCATGGACAGGGTTCTGAGTGGCAAAGTAATAAAGGTAAAAATTAGGATACGCCATGTCTGCTAGAACATGGAGCATGTCCATTGTCTATTGATATACACAGGTATTTTTTTAATTCCATAGAACGAAAATATCTGGGGAGTTCAATCATTTAGGGCTGAGTATGGTATGAATGAGAAAACCATTGAGGATAAGTAGATCCTTTCAAGCAGACTATTACTTTTCATTAAAATCAGTGGAAAAAGAATCCTTCTTTCAGCTTTGCTTTTAAAAGGTTCAAATTTGGGACATCATTGTTCTCAAAGTGCTTGGTAATTGGAAGATATATTATTAGACGAGAACACTTACAGTAGATGTAAACCTAGTAAGCAATATAAGCTTTGACAAATGTATCTTTGATGTTTTCAAGTTTTTCTCAGTCTTTTTAACCACTTGCCACCCAGGCCAATTCTGACGTGTCTGTCATACATGTAAAAATAATATTTTTTTGGCTAGAAAATTACTTAGAACCCCCAAAGCAGAGTACCTAGAGAATAAAATGGTGGGGCAAATTTTTTATGTCACAATGTTTTATTTGCTCGGCAGTTTTTCAAGCACAAACCTTTTGGGAAAAAATAAAATTTCATGAATTTTAGTGCACAGAGCCACAATATAATAGCCAATTTTTGGTAAATTATAATAGATGAGTAAATAGATACCAAACATGTCATGCTTTAAAATTGCGCACACCGGTGAAACGGCACCAAACTACGGTACCTAAATCTTTCCATGGACAAGTCTTTATAAGCTTTTACAGGTTACCAGTTTAGAGTTACACAGGAGGTCTGGAGCTAAAATGATTGCTCTTGCTCTGACGTTCACATGTGTGGTGCGAACCCCGTGTGGGACTTGTGTTCGCATTTGCGTATGAGCATGGGGGGCGGGAGCGCTTTAAACGTTTTTATTTTATTATTTATTTAAAACTTTTTTTACACTGTCCCTTTAATTTTTGTTTTATAAACGTTATTACTATCACAATGGATGGACAACACCCCCTGTGATAGCATGGGCTGTGACAAGTTTGGAGACACCTTTTTATGGAGAGATCAGGGGTGTATGAGACCCCATATCTCTCATCAGTTTGAGCAGATGCTTGTACAAGCCTGTAAGAGATTGCAAACACTAAACCTAAACCGGAAGTGACATAATCCTCCTCTCTCCTGAAACTGGAAGTGACATAATCCTCGTCTCTCCTGAAACTGGAAGTGACATAATCCTCGTCTCTCCTGAAACCGGAAGTGACATAATCCTCATCTCTCCTAGCTTCTGATCTCACAGAGAGAGAGAAACAACATCAGTTCCACTTTCTCTGTTCAGTCCATGTGATGCCACCAATCAAAGGCGGCAGGGGAGAAGGGGTACCCCTTTCTGCCACCTGTAGAAGTGATCGAGTGGCTCTATAGCCACTTGAATCACTTCTACTGTAAATAAAATTGCCGGCTGAAAATGTTGATACTTGATGCCTGAGCAGGTAAAAGACATAAGCACCAGGGATGCATCACACTGAAGGTACCGTAAGTCATGTCCCTTATGCTTAGTTTGTGCTTTGATTTTTGTAGCTATATGTAGGCTTTACTTTTTTGGTAGGTAAACACATTAGAAATGCACCAAAAAACATACATTATCGTAAGTGTATTTTGCTTGTTTATGATTTGCCGACACCATGTTCAATTTAATTTGTATTATTACAGATATTTATATAGCGCCAGTAATTTATGTATTGTACATTCACGTCAGTCCCTGCTCACAAGGAGCTTAAAATTTAAAGTCCCTATCTCACATACATACACATACTATGACCAAATTAGACAGGAGCCAATTAACCTACTAGCATGTCTTTGTAGTGTGGGAGATTTCCCTGTTTGGCCCCTTTCACATGAACGTTCCGATCCCAATAGTTACCTGGTTGGGATCTGAATCAAAATCCCAACCAAGGACTAACCACATTAATCCCAACCAAGGGTTAACCACCAAAATCCCAACCAAGGCCTAACCACCTAACCACTAAAATCCCAACCAAGTGTTAACCACCAAAACCCCAACCAAGGCCTAACCACCTAACCACTAAAATCCCAACCAAGTGTTAACCACCAAAACCCCAACCAAGGGCTAACCCCAAAATCCCTACCAAAGGTTGTAATGGAACCAACCCCAGACTGCACTAGGGTACTTCCATTAGAGTACCGCTTCCCCGTCCGAACACTGACAACAGACACCACAGCTGACCACACAAGACCAGACGACACACAGGTGTTCAAACTTCACACCAGCAGACAGTCCCATCAGGAGGGAGGGCTGCTGAAGACACCCCCCGCCCTCACTAAGCTAATACACATAAACACATACATCCCATGATAGTTTGCTCCCAAGCAAGACAAACAATAGAACAATGGGATGCAACCACATGGCATTAAACAATCAACAACCCCCCACCCCACCTATACATGTCTACCCAATATTAGGACAGATCACCCTGTACCCCTAACAGGCACAGGGTGACTTACACATAATAGGGATATGGGGAGCTGAGACAGGGGTCTCCCCACCTCTCTGAAGTGCGCTGGGTTCCATGGGCCCCCCACCCAAAGAGTCTCCCATCACATATCTCCCCTTTCGGCTTTAGACTAACGCAGGAGGAGACCCCAAACAGGTTTACTCCGAAGTTATCTGTACTTCCAGTCCCTCATTGCCACCACCCACACAGTACCCCAAGCAAATTGTCCCACACAAAGCATTACTTACCCAGCCAACCTCTGCCTCTTTCGTAGAACATACCCGCCGCTAGGGAGAAGTACGGGCTGGTCCTTCTCCCTGAAGTCCTCTCAGCTGCTGGAGAGAAGACAGGGTGGCTGGGCCGACTGACCAGCAACCCTGGGGTAGCCAGGTGGTGACTGTAGTCTCATCCACTTTGACTTGATGGACATCCCCCAGTGTTCGGAAAGTAAGGCTGACATCCTCCTATCCCAATGCCAGACCCTTTTCTGGGGTTGTGTCAGTGGAGACCGAAGTCCCATCCACGGACATCAGCTCAAGCTGCAGTTGTGAGGTGCCGATTATATCCTCTTCCTGTAGCTCCTGCAGTGCTGATTGTTATGGGCAGAGGTCAACAACGCCATGCCCTGATGCCAGCTCTTCTGCTGGAGGCACACCGGCTGGTTCCTCCTCAACAGAAAAGTCAATCAAATCCCCAGTCTCTGGAACTGGTGTCTGGGGATAGGGGTTCACCATCTCCTGTCCGTGGAACCCAGAAGATGTTACCAGTGCTGGGCAGAGTTCAGCAATGTTTGGCCCTGTTGCCAGCTCTTCTGCTGGAGGCTCACCAGGTTGTTTTTCCTCAGTAGAGAAGTCTATCAAATCCCCAGTCTCTGGAACTGGTGTCTGGGGCTAGGGGTTCACTATCTCCTGTTCGTGGAACCCAGAAGATGTTACCAGCGCTGGGCAGCGGCTAGTAGAGCTCTGCCCTTTTGTCAGCACTACAGGTTTGGGGACAGCAATCTCTGGAATTTCCACTGCTGATTCTTGGGCATGCTGCTGAACATGTTTTAGCAGTTGCCTGTATGCCCTTTCCAGATGCTGTTCTTTCATCAGCAGGTATTCCAGATCTGGTTCAAGCTCTGAGACCCTTGTGAGGCTGAACATAACCTCTGTCTTCCCACAGGTCCTCAAGGGTAGGTTCTCCTTCATCGCCAAACACAAAATGATCTGTAAGGCTCTCCCACAGCAATCCAGGGCCACTAAAGTCCTATCCCTCCGGAGAGCATTCTGTTATCACCCCTAAATATTTCTCTGTGTACCATTGCAGAGCCCGATATCGGTTGTCCAGCTCTATCTCCTGCTGGACCAGCTTGTCCAACTCAGTCACCCATTGCTCCTGAGGTCGCTCTCCCAGGAATGGCATCCGTAACTTCCGTTGGTCCCTGGCCCATTCCCCTGGGGTTGGATAGTACTTGTCCTTGTACATACCAGCAACCTGGAGGGCTCCACTCAAAAGCACCACCCAAATCCGCTGCCTGAGCTCCAGGTACTCATCCGCAGACACAGTCCTGGGGTATGTTGTAAGAACGATCTGCAGCAGCCCCAGGAACTCTGATGCCATGTCCATATCTCCACTGGGATGACCAACATCTACTTTTCTGATCTTGAATCCTGGTGGTGGTTTGAACGTGTTCACAGCTTGGAAGCACAATCCCACTGCTACCATCAATGTAACAGAACCGACCCCAACTGCACTTGTGTATTTCCGGCAAACTCCCGCTTTCCTGTCCGAACACTGACAACAGACGCCACTGCTGACCGTACACCATAGAAGACGAGACGACACACAGGTATTCAAACTTCACACCAGCAGGCAGTCCCATCAGGAGGGAGGGCTGCTGGAGACAACTAAGCCTCCCCCCCCAACTTAGCTAATATACATAAACACATACATCCCATGATAGTTTGCTCCCAAGCAAGACAAACAATAGAACAATGGGATGCAACCGCATGGCATTAAACAATCAACAACCCCCCACCCCACCTATACATGCCTACCCAATGTTAGGACAGATCACCCTGTACCCCTAACAGGCACAGGGTGACTTACACATAATAGGGATATGGGGAGCTGAGACAGGGGTCTCCCCACCTCTCCGAAGTGCGCTGGGTTCCATGGGCCCCCCACCCAAAGTGACTCCTGTCACAAAGGTTAACCACCATAATTCCAACCAAGGGCTAACCATCAAAATTCCAACTAAGGGCTAACCGCCTAAATCCTAACCAAGACCTAACCACTAAGCCACTGTGCTGCCATGGACATGAGCTCACATAGTGCTGCCACCAGCATCAGTGCTAACCACCAAAATCTCAAGCAAGAGCTGACCACCAAAATCCCAACCAACCAACCTAAATCACAGCCAAGGGCTAACCACCTCAATCTCAATGAAGAACTAACCAAAAAAAACGCAGCCAAGGGCTAACCACCAAAATCCCAACCAAAGGCTAACCACCAAAATCCCTACCAAAGGGTAACCACCAGAATCCCAACCAAGGGCTAACCACCAAAATCCCAACCAAGAGCTAACCACCAAAATCCCAACAAAGGGCTAACCTCCAAAATCCCAACCAAGGCCTAACCATTAAGTCACTGTGCTGTCATGGACATGACCCCCATAGTCCTGCCACCTGCGTCAGAGCTAACCACCAAAATCCCACCAAGGGCTAACCACCAAAATCCCAACAAAGGGCTAACCTCCAAAATCCCAACAAGGGGCTAACCACCAAAATTCCAACAAAGGGCTAACCTCCAAAATCCCAACAAGGCTTAACCACCTAAATCCCAACTAAGAGCTAACCACCAAAATCCCAACTAAGAGCTAACCACCAAAATCCCAACCAAGGGCTAACCACCAAAATCCCAATCATGGGCGAACCACTAAGCCACTGTGCTACCATGGACATGAACCCACATAGTGCTGCCACCAGCATCATCGGTCCCTGGGCAGTTTACTATATGAACTGATAAATTACTACAATATTAAAACCACTGGGGCAAGGTGGGATTCTTGGTGGCCCATTCTCCTGTCTCTGCAATCATTGGGTACATGATTTAACTCTGATGGCGTCAAATTAACAAATAAGCATTGGGTGAACTTATTCTTTTATAGTCCTCAAAAATGTTGGTTGATTCCGCCATTTATGATGTCATTAAAAGTGTTTGAGGACCACAAATAATTTTATAAAAAGAAAATAAATAATGAAGTCTGACCTTACTACAAGTCAAATTATTCTAAATGTTTCTTTTTTTTTCTGTATATGTTTTTAGACTAAACATGGCGATGCAGCCAGCTATCGTGAATCAAAGCCATCTGGTAGTGTCTGATGCCAACGTCTCAGCTTTGGGATTCCCAGGCCCCTGGAGAGAACCTACATTCACAGCAGCTGCTAAAGTTCGTGTAGGTGTCACCTGCTGCTTCTTCCTGATAGCGTCGTGCAGCAACGTGGCTGTTCTGTGCAGCATCAGTGGTAAAAGATGTAAGTCTCACCTCCGGATTCTCATCCTCAGCCTCTCCGTGGCCGACTTGCTGGTGACTCTCTTGGTCATGCCGCTGGATGCCATGTGGAATATAATGATTCAGTGGTATGCAGATGAACTTTCCTGCAAGATCCTTAATTTTGGAAAGTTGTTTGCCATGTATTCTGCAGCATTAGTTCTGGTGGTAATCAGTCTGGACCGCCACTGGGCAATCTTGTACCCCCTCAGCTTCACCAGCGCTGGACAACGCAACCGTATCATGCTATGGACAGCTTGGATCGGCAGTCTGCTACTGGCATCACCCCAGGTAGAGGTCAATGATTTGTTAATACATTAAAATTTACCGGTATAATTTAAAGAGGAATTCTGTGTCCCCATTATGGAGGTTTCCCCTAATTTGTCATGTGGCCACCAGAACTGGAGTTCTACCCTACTCTTTCCAAAATTTTCAAAAATCTGAACTCCAGGTTAATTAGTTACATCAGTCCAGCTTGGATATCTCATACATGTAGGACAGCTACGGAAGTAGAGAATCACTGTAGCAGTTGCTAGCTACTATAATGATCGCTGAGGTCTTCCAGGTCCTATTCTGTTACTGCCCTGCCTCTCCACCTCATCCATTCAAAGAACGCCTTGTATTCATTGAAAAAATACAAGGTATTCTGTGAATGGCAGCTGTGACAAGTGAGTAAGCCCTATGGTTACTAGAAGAGGAGCCGCTCAGCACAGGACCTGGAAAAAATATACCTGTAGTTAGGGCTCATGTACAGAAAAACTTTTCTGAATGGTGGAAACTGACTGCTAGAAAACATAGGTTAAAAACGTCAGTTTAGTCGCGTTTACCTACCGCGTTTATGCGCGTTTAGCCACGGTTATGCACGTTTGCGTTTAGAAGCATCTTTAAAAGATAATCTCAGGAGACCCTCCTAAATACCCAGAATGCACTGAAAAATAGTAAATAATTAACCATTTCTGACATTTTGTGAGAAATAGAGAGAGCAGAAGCAGAGAGAGCACTACTTTCTGATGGGTGTTGTAATTGTAGCAAAAGTGGCTTGTGAAGCGTTCTCGGCGCTGTGGGAGGAGCTACATAGTGCTTTAATGCCTGTAATGCCTCGGATGCATTCTGGAGTGCTCACAACACTCCTTGTGCTCTTTTGGTGTGTTCCAGTACAGTTCTGTGCAGAAATAATGCAGCGCATTCTACCATTTATTCTTGCACACGAAACCTGCAACTGACTGCGCTGGTGTACCGGGTCCATTTGAATACATGGAAAACGCTGTGCATGCATTTTTGATGAAGAAAGTTGTGGATGAAGGTTACTATAGAGGGCCGGCTGATGACAGTTGTGGGCTGCAGTCAGGTGTTGTAGAGGTGAATTGACAGGTGACTTTCAGACAGGGTGCAGAGATGAGCCACAGATGGTGCATGGATTGAGTTGCGGACAGGGGGTGCAGAGGAAAACTGTGGCTGGGGGGTGCAGAGGAAAACTGTGGATGGGGGGTGCAGAGGTGAGCTGTAGCTGGGGGGTGCAGAGGTGAGCTGTGGCTGGGGGGTGCAGAGGTGAGCAGTGGCTGGGGGGTGCAGAGGTGAGCTGTGGCTGGGGGGTGCAGAGGTGAGCTGTGGCTGGGGGGTGCAGAGGCGAGCTGTGGCTGGGGGGTGCAGAGGTGAGCTGTGGCTGGGGGGTGCAGAGGCGAGTTGTGGCTGGGGGATGCAGAGGTGATCTGTGCTTGGAGGGGTGCAGAGGTGAGCTGTGGCTGGGGGGTGCAGAGGCAAGCTGTGGCTGGAGGGGTGCAGAGCTGAGCTGTGGCTGGGGGGTACAGAGGTGAGCTGTGGTTGGGGGGTGCTGAGGTGAGCTGTGGCTGGGGAGGTGTAGAGGTGGGGGTGCAGAGGTGAGCTGTGGCTGGGGGTGCAGAGGCGAGCTGTATCTGGAGGGGTGCAGAGCTGAGTTGTGGCTGGGGGGTGCAGAGGCAAGCTGTATCTGGAGGGGTTCAGAGCTGAGTTGTGGCTGGGGGGTGCAGAGGCAAAATGTATCTGGAGGGGTGCAGAGCTGAGTTGTGGCTGGGGGGGTGCAGAGGTGAGCTGTGGCTGGAGGGATGTAGAGCTGAGCTGTGGCTGGGGGGTGCAGAGCTGAGCTGTGGCTGGGGGGTGCAGAGCTGAGCTGTGGCTGGGGGGTGCACAGCCGAGCTGTGGCTTGAGGGGTGCAGAGGTGAGCTTTGGCTGGGGGGTGCAGAGCTGAGCTGTGGATGGGGGGTGCAGAGGTGAGCTGTGGCTGGGGGGTGCAGAGGTGAGCTGTGGCTGGGGGGTGCAGAGGTGAGCTGTGACTGGGGGGGTGCACAGGTGAGCTGTGACTGGGGGGGTGCAGAGGCGAGCTGTGGCTAGGGGGGTACAGAGTAAAGCTGTGGCCAGGGGGTGCAGAGCTGAGCTGTGGCCGGGGGGTGCAGAGCTGAGCTGTTGCTGGGGGGTGCAGAGCTGAGCTGTGGCAGGGGGGTGAAGATGTGGGTTGCAACCCCCCAGCCGCTGCTCAGCTCTGCACCCCCCAGCAACAGCTCAGCTCTGCACCCCCAGCCACAGCTCAGCTCTGCACCCCCCAGCCACAGCTCAGCTCTGCACCCCCCAGCCACAGCTCAGCTCTGCACCCCCCAGCCACAGCTCAGCTCTGCACCCTTTCTGCAACTCACCTGTAAATTTACCTCTGCAACACCTGACTGCAGCTATACACATCCCCCCTCCCCCCCCCACTGCCCTCATATGGTTAGCTAGCTTTGCAGAACACAGCTGTCAACAGCCGGCCCCTCTCTATAGTAATTCCCGTTTTGGGTCCTATCTTCCAAACGCACTCACACAGCCTCTTCCCCACTGGCCAGCGATCACCCCTGGGGCATCGGCTTCCCTGCAATAGGCTGCAGGATGAGATGCCCCGCCCCTAAACACACTGCACACTGCGCTCACAGATAACTGTCCCTTCCCTGTTCCGCAGTGAGTACAGAGGTAGGGAGGTTCTGTGGGCGCGGATCGTCACTTACAAGAAGGACTGTCACTTGCAAACACAAAAGCCACACATCTGTGTTGATAAGAGACAGTAGACATTGGTGTGCACAGGGCCAGCACCAGAGGTGGCGCAACGGCGTTGCGCCACGTCTCAGCTGAAAAAATCTAGGTCACAACTAGGTCTTATTTTCGGGGTCGGTCTTATACTTCAGCAATTCCCAAAAATAGTACTAGGTCTTATTTTCGGGGAAACAGGGTATATATATGTGTGTGTGTGAGATTTCGCTTTTCCAGGCAGGGGGGGTCACGCGCTCTCATTGGCTCCCTGACATGCCAATCACCAGGTCCCATGCCTGTTATGAAGTACGTTGGACTGTCTACTCTGCAAAAAGGGGTCATTTGGGGGATATCTGTACCATCCTGACATTTGGGGGATATCTGTACTGTCCTGACATTTGGGGGATATCTGTCCTGTTCTGACATTTGGGGGATATCTGTACTGTCCTGACATTTGGGGGATATCTGTCCTGTTCTGACATTTGGGGGATATCTGTACTGTCCTGACATTTGGGGGATATCTGTCCTGTTCTGACATTTGGGGGATATCTGTACTGTCCTGACATTTGGGGGATATCTGTACTGTTCTGACATTTGGGGGATATCTGTCTTGTTCTGACATTTGGGGGATATCTGTCTTGTTCTGACATTTGGGGGATATCTGTACTGTTCTGACATTTGGGGGATATCTGTACTGTTCTGACATTTGGGGGGATATCTGTACTGTTCTGACATTCTTGGACCTCAAGAAATTAGATTGGCTGTCAGTACAGGATTGATCAATATTCAGATCTATCCCATAGTTTGTGAACTCTATAACTTTCCTACAAACTAAATAATACATCCTAATTTGGGTTATTTTCACCAAAGACATGTAGCAGAATACATCTCGGCCTAAATTTATGAAGAACAATTATTTATTTGTAAACTTTTATAACAGAAACAAAGAAAAACGTGGGTTTTTTTTCAAAATTTTTGGTCTTTTTTTGTTAATTTAGCAAAAAATAAAAATCCCGGCGGTGATTAAATACCACCAAAAGAAAGCTCTAGTTGTGTGAAGAAAATGATAAAATTTTAGTTTGTGTACAGTGTTGTATGACCGCGCAATTGTCATTCAAAGTGTGAGAGCGCTGAAACCGGAAAACTGGCCTGGGCAGGAAGGGGGAAAATTGCCCGGTATTGAAATGGTTAATCACCACGGAGTTTTTTATTTTCTGCTAATTAAAAAAATAGAGCCCTGAAACTTTTGAAAAAAAAAAACACTTTTCTTCATTTCTGTTATAAATGTTTGCAAGTAAATAATATTTCTTCATAAATTTAGGTCAAAATGTATTCTGCTACATTTGTTTGGTGAAAATAATAATAATAATTGAATTTGTATTTTTTTCAAATGTTTCTATTATTATTTTTTTCTTTTATTACATTTTTTCTTTTTTTTTACTATTTTATTTTTCAGCGCACCATACCATAGTAACATTGAACTACTCTGGGCAAGTGATCAGGTTTTTTTTTTTTTATAACACATTATGATTGCTAATACCGATGTATTTCATTGATATTTGCAATCATTGTTACTGAATGAAACTGATTCATTCAGTCTTTTGTTGTGATTAGGCAAAGCTGATCACATGATACAGATGGGTTGTGATTGGCCCTGTCTGTATCATGTGACTGCCTTGATCAGTCACAGCTTACAACATAATTGTATACAATGGATGGCATGGCAGGAAGCCATCCATTGTATACAATAGACATGTCATCTGCTGTGATTGGTCACAGCGGTCACATGACACTGGACACAGCCGATGACAGATCAGGCCACTGCGCGGTCCCACGGCCGCATGACCCACGGCCGCATGAGTGGCTCGTTTTGACAGAACATCATATGACGCCCAGTCACAACGGCGAGTGTCCCGTCCGGCTGTCAATCTGCTATAGGCCGGGCGGGAAGGTGTTAACATGATATCCTATGGGACAAGTTCACATCCAGGAGCGGACTGACCATTTGAGCACTCGGGCACTGCCCGAGGGCCCGGGGTCAGTAGGGGGCCCCATGAGATGCCCCTGGTACCTTTTTTATAGGGTTTTTGAGTGTGGGCAAGGACACAGGGGCCCCATGATCCCCTATTGCCCAGGGGCCCCATGAGTTGTCAGTCCACCCCTGTTCACATCTCCGCATTTTCACCTGGTGCGTTTTTTGGAAAGAGTCAGCGACTTTTTTAAACGCAAAACGTTGCCTTTTTGGTTCAATAGACTTCAATGAAGACGCTGCAGAAATACATGTAGTGCATATTTGATGTGTTGTTCACGTGTCTTTGATGTGGTTTTTATGCATTTCACGTTTTAATCACTGTCACACCTTGAATGACAATTGCGCGGTCATGCAACACTGTAACCATATGAAATTGTTATCATTTGTTTCACACAAATAGAGCTTTCTTTTGGTAGTATTTAATCACCACTGAGTTTGTTTAAATTTTTTGCTAAATGAAACAAAAAACAAACACAAAACCTTGCTTTTTTGGTTCAATAGACTTCAATAGAAACTCTGCAGAAATGCATGTAGTGCATATATGATGCAGTCTTGATGTGTCTTTGATATGGTTTTTATGCATTTCATGTTTTAATCTGCCCAGCAACAAGTTGGAAACAAAAACCACATGAAATGTGTGCAAAAATGCAAAACGCACCAAATGGATCAAACGCAAACTGCATAGACAGGAAATGTTTCACTGGTTGGATCGCTAGAATTTTTTTTTCACTGTAAAGAGCATCTCAGATTAATTCTGCATTAGATACCTAAAAATACAAACCTGAATCATGAAGTAGTCAGCGTTCTGCTTTTTCCGCACCAAGTCTGCGCACAGCCTTATGTTTTCATTTAATAATCCCTGAGCGCCACTAATATTCAGCAATAAGTCCATGTAAAAGGAAAGTCTCCATAGACTGCAGACTAAAACTGCACCGCTTGCTTCAATTACAGCCACTAAAGTCTAATTTTTCTTCTATACATATCATTGAATTGCTTCCTGTCCAGTCCGTACGTAAACGGCCAGACGGGATGTGTGCCAATGTGATTGGACGCTTGTGAATGTCCTCCTGCATCAGAGGCTCGTACACAGCTCACGGAGCACGCACTTGGGAGCCCCATGATCGGCATGATCCCGGGACACAGCGGATCGCATTATATCCCTCTGATTATGTGGTCTTGTACCATGTGATTGCTGTGTCTAATCACAGTAATCACATGGTGAAAAATAAAAAAATTAAAGTAAATATCGGTTCTCTCACACAGATCAGCTGTGAAAGCAGAGAGAACAGTTGCTGCAGCCTGTTACAGTGCATGTACACTCACAGACTGAAGTGCCAGCCATCCCAGTGTCCCTGATCACTGCACCTAGTATAACAACACAATCACCAGCTTAATAATGGCAGCAATGCCAAGCTGCGGGTTCTAAGGCGAGCAAAATCCTCTCTTGTATTAGGAGAGGTATAGACTCCAGAGAGAGAGAGATCATATTACTCCGGTACAAATCATTAGTAAGACCTCATCTGGAATATGCAGTTCAGTTTTGGGCACTAATTCACAAAAAGAACATTGGGGAACTGGAGAAAGTACAGAGAAGGGCAACCAAACTGATAAGAGACATGGAGGAGATCAGCTATGAGGAAAGATTAGAGGAACTGAATTTATTCTCTCTTGAGAAGAGGAGATTAAGGGGGGATATGATCTCCATGTATAATACATAAGGGGGGGTATGATCTCCATGTATAATACATAAGGGGGGATATGATCTCCATGTATAATACATAAGGGGGGATATGATCTCCATGTATAATACATAAGGGGGGATATGATCTCCATGTATAACACATAAGGGGGGATATGATCACCATGTATAATACATAAGGAGGGGATATGATCTCCATGTATAATACATAAGGGGGATATGATCTCCATGTATAATACATAAGGGGGGATATGATCACCATGTATAATATATAAGGGGGATATGATCTCCATGTATAATACATAAGGGGGGGATATGATCTCCATGTATAATACATAAGGGGGATATGATCTCCATGTATAATACATAAGGGGGGATATGATCTCCATGTATAATACATAAGGGGGGATATGATCTCCATGTATAATACATAAGGGGGGATATGATCTCTATATATAATACATAAGGGGGGATATGATCACCATGTATAATACATAAGGAGGGGATATGATCTCCATGTATAATACATAAGGGGGGATATGATCTCCATGTATAATAGGTAAGGGGGGATATGATCTCCATGTATAATACATAAGGGGGGATATGATCACCATGTATAATACATAAGGGGGGATATGATCTCCATGTATAATACATAATGGGGGATATGATCTCCATGTATAATACATAAGGGGGGATATGATCACCATGTATAATACATAAGGGGGGATATGATCTCCATGTATAATACATAAGGGGGGATATGATCTCCATGTATAATACATAAGGGGGGATATGATCTCCATGTATAATACATAAGGGGGATATGATCTCCATGTATAATACATAAGGGGGGATATGATCTCCATGTATAATACATAAGGGGGGGATATGATCTCCATGTATAATACATAAGGGGGATGTGATCTCCATGTATAATACATAAGGGGGGGTATGATCTCCATGTATAATACATAAGGGGGGATATGATCTCCATGTATAATACATAAGGGGGGATATGATCTCCATGTATAATACATAAGGGGGATATGATCTCCATGTATAATACATAAGGGGGGGATATGATCTCCATGTATAATACATAAGGGGGATATGATCTCCATGTATAATACATAAGGGGGGGATATGATCTCCATGTATAATACATAAGGGGGATATGATCACCATGTATAATACATAAGGGGGGGATATGATCACCATGTATAATACATAAGGGGGGATATGATCTCCATGTATAATACATAAGGGGGGATATGATCTCCATGTATAATAAATAAGGGGGATATGATCACCATGTATAATACATAAGGGGGGGATATGATCTCCATGTATAATACATAAGGGGGGATATGATCTCCATGTATAATACATAAGGGGGGATATGATCTCCATGTATAATACATAAGGGGGATATGATCTCCATGTATAATACATAAGGGGGGATATGATCTCCATGTATAATACATAAGGGGGGGATATGATCTCCATGTATAATACATAAGGGGGGATATTATCTCCATGTATAATACATAAGGGTGGATATGATCACCATGTATAGTACATAAGGGGGATATGATCTCCATGTATAATATATAAGGGGGGATATTTATCCACGCCTTCGTTATATCCCGCCTTGATTACTGCAACTCCCTCCTCTCTGGTCTACTGATACACAGGCTATCCCCCCTTCAGTCTATTATGAATGCTGCTGCTAGACTCATACACCTTACCAACCGATCAACGACTGCTGCCCCTCTCTACCAATCCCTCCACTGGCTTCCACTAACCCAAAGTATAAAATTCAAAATACTAACCACAGCTTACAAAGCCGTCCACAACACTGCCCCTAGCTACATCGCCAACCTCATCCACAGATACCGCCCAAATCACCCGCTCTGCTCCTCCCATGATATCCTCCTCTCTAGCTCCCTCATCACCTCCTCCCATGCTCGCCTCCAGGACTTCTCCAGAGCCTCTCCCATCCTCCGGAACTCCCTACCACAGCATGTCCGGTCAGCCCCCACCCTGTCTGCCTTTAGGCACTCTTTAAAAACTCACTTCTTCAGGGAAGCCTACCCCACCTCCACCTAAGAACTGTACTTGAATCACCTCCGCCAGATCATCCCCCGCAGCTATCACCTTTTGTACCACCTCCCCCTTCCTTTAGATTGTAAGCTCCACGAGCCGGGCCGTCCTATTCCTTCTGTACTGAAATGTATTGTAATTGTACTGTCTCCCTTATATTGTAAAGCGCTGAGCAAACTGTTGGCGCCATATAAATCCTGTATTATAATAATAATAATATGATCGCCATGTATAATACATAAGGGGGGATATGATCTCCATGTATAATACATAAGGGGGATATGATCTCCATGTATAATACATAAGGGGGGGATATGATCTCCATGTATAATACATAAGGGGGATATGATCTCCATGTATAATACATAAGGGGGGATATGATCTCCATGTATAATACATAAGGGGGGGATATGATCACCATGTATAATACATAAGGGGGGATATGATCACCATGTATAATACATAAGGGGGGATATGATCTCCATGTATAATACATAAGGGGGATATGATCACCATGTATAATACATAAGGGGGGATATGATCTCCATGTATAATACATAAGGGGGGATATGATCTCCATGTATAATACATAAGGGGGGATATGATCTCCATGTATAATACATAAGGGGGATATGATCTCCATGTATAATACATAAGGGGGATATGATCTCCATGTATAATACATAAGGGGGGATATGATCTCTATGTATAATACATAAGGGGGGATATGATTTCCATATATAATACATCAGTGGTTCATATAGTGAACTCGGTGTAGTTATTCCCCCTGAGGTCATCACAGAGGACAAGGGGGCGCTCTTTACGTCTTTATTAAATTTAATCTCCAAACACAGAAAGGTTTCTTCACAGTAAGAGCTGTGAAAATGTGGAATAGACTCCCTCAATAGTTGGTTCTGGCCAGCTCAGTGGATTGCTTTACAAAAAGTCCTGGATACTTTCTTGGATACACAGAATATAACTGGATATAACATTTATAGGTAAAGTTAATCCAGGGAATATCCGATTGCGTCTCGGGGGATCAGGAAGGAATGTTTTCCCTGCAGGAGCAAATTAGATCATACTTTGTTGTTTTTTTGCCTTCCTCTGGATCAACTGTGGGTATAGGATTATAACTTTTAATGGTTGAACTGGATGGACTTTTGTCTTTTTTTCAGCCAGACTAACTATGTAACTATGTAACCTTAAAATGCACATCTTTAGACCTTAAGATTATATCTATAGCATGATCTCCGTAGAAGCTGCTGGTAAGGATGGGTGTTCTGCTTTTTGCATTGGCCTATTTAAGAACTTCCACCCCTCTGACACACTAGGTTGAGTGTACAAAGCATGCAATGTCACAGAAAATCACTGAAAGTAATACTTAGTACCCAGCAGTAGTACTAGATCAAAAAGCAGTCACTGAACCAGTTAGTAAAGGCAAACCTAGTATACTGTCACCTGATATGGTTGGTAACATTGTAAGCAGAGAAATGGATTAACAATGGTAATACCACCATTTGGCATACAGAGTAATTTATAATAAGGACTAGACATAAGATAACACTTGGCACCAAAATGCATTAATGGTGATTATGCTAAGCCTAGACCGACTGGGTGAAAGAAAAGGGAGAAGGGAAAAGGAGGACATGTAGGATGGTTTTACAGGAAGGGCTGTCCTTTATGTTGTTTTTCTGCCGGCTATCGCCTGGGCCCTTTAAGATGCGTTGGTGCACTTAACAGTTTCAATAAATTAGCATCCAGTATTAGTACAGTAAAAGTGCAGCAAAGGTGCAGTATACATAATGTCCTGCCTCCAGTAACTTAGTCCCTGCTAGCAGTGTGAACAATGTGCAGTGCACTCTCACCAGTCCCTGTGAAATCTTACTGTAGAAAGAAGCCCCTTCTGGCTCTTCATAGAATGCCTCCTGTGATTAGTGCTGGGAAGAAGAGGGAGAGAGGATGCTCTGGTCTCCCTACAGCAATGGTTCAGATGCTGTTGCTGCAGTTTGTGCTGTGCTGCCTCAGGTGTCTCTGCTGGTCTTCCCTTTCAGCAGTTTGGTCAGTATATAGCAGATGTGCTCTCATTGGTTCCCTTGTGGCAAGAGAGAGAGCTCAGCTGAACAGTTTCAGAAAAGCTGCTCCACTGCTCCTCCTTGTCCCAGTGTTTCCTGGGAATTATAGTGCAAAGGGTCCATAAGCTCCACAATATGACTTACATCCTGGACTCCAAATCCCATGATCCTCAGCATTCTGCATAGGAATCCATAGACTTTTCTGGATATAGTTCTCCCTCTGCTGACTGGAGGGCATAGTGCAACACAACATTCAGCATAATAGCAGAAAGTGAAAGTAAACTGACTTTATACAGGGAAATATATCCTTCCCCAGGTACAAAGTACCGCTGATTACTCATACACACAAAAACATTATAATGTAAGTAAACCACACAGACACCTTTAACATACCCTTTAATAAAAAAAAAAATATGCAAAAATATGTCCCATAAATTATATCCGTCGTCACTCACATTGTCCAACAAAGAAGATCCTTGGCAAACAAAACAAATCTTGACCTCATCTACCCATCAAAAAAAAAAAGGCAACCACGCATGATGATCCAATCCTGACAAAATCTGCATTACAATTAGAAGCTCTGAAGCTGAATGTAAACAAGAGGGGGGGGTGGAGCTATCTGAAATTCTTGACCAAATATGGGCATGAACATATTTGTTCAATGACAGCTCCAAGAATGTCCACCAGTTTGTTTACAAGCCAATAGGTAGCAGGATAGTGGTTGCTAAAACATCAGCGACTGCTTGCATCTTAGTAACCAATGATGCTGTGTTACCTGCACACTGGAAGTATCAATTTATTAATGGCAATAATACCAATTATTATCCATAATATCATCCCTAGTAGTCAAGATATCAATACAGTTATAAAAACTGACATTATAGGAGGGTTTTCTAAAAATATCATAAACACTGCAGCCCTCCTATTTCACTCCCCTAAGCTTTTGATTAAGGGGGCGCTGGATAAGTATCTCCCTCTAAGGCAGCCTTTCTCAACCTTTTTACCCTAGAGGAACCCTTGAAATAATGTTCAGCTCTCAGGGACTTCTAGAAGCTTCTTCATACATGGAGGGAGGGAGGTCAGTTGGAGGAATAACTCATTTGCGGTGGTGGCCAGAATGTCAACCTCATGGTCTCTGCAAAGTGGCATTGGACCTGGAAATTTAAAGCCACCATCACATGGGAGGTCAGTTAGCCACAGCTTGAGGAACCCCTAGTCACCTCTGTAAGAACCCAAAGGTACCATGCAACCCTAGTCGAGAATGACTGTTCTAGAAGGTCCACAAAAAAACAGCTGCAGTTGGCAGCTGGAGCTCTCAATTTTCCATCAAAACTATTTGCAAATTCTGAATCATCTCTAAGCGCAAGTGCACATGCCAGAACTGGCCTCATGCTACACTGAACTGGATCTTCTATTTTCATCCAGTTCATTTTATGTGTGCTGTTGTTTATTTTTGGAAAATCTTTTTCTGTAAATATTTTGCATGCATCATTTTTTTGTTTTTCATTAACCCCCCTGGCGGTATTCCCGAGTGTAGCTCAGGGTAAAGTTTCAGCACCACAAGCGGTAACCCCGATCTACACTTGGGAATACACTGCAGCGTTGCTCCAGGATCCCTCCTGCACTTACCTTGTTCTGCGCTCCCGCAATATGTCCCCTGCAGTGTCCCCGGCAATGTCCTCCGGCCGATGCCAGCATCTGTCTTCCCTGCGAGCGTCGGAATGTACGGGGGACGGAACTGGTGAGAAATTTTAAAAGTGACATTCACTAAATACACTAAAATCACATAGTATAACACATAGTATAACATTACTGTATCCAACCATTTCACATACATTTTGTCCCGAGTGCTTTGTCCGGCGCCCTGCCTGCATTTTGACTGTTCTTTCTGCCTGGAAACTGAGAAACATCCATGGCGTCCAAAAAGTGTCCCTTTAGGTCAAAAGCGGTTTTAGACCGGCTAGAGAACAGCGATAGTAAATCAGAACCACTTGCAGAATTGAGTGATAATGATTCGTGGGGGAAATTCCTCATCAGACACTGAAAACGATTCTGTGACTGAGCTCAGCGATGTGCGAACTTGGCGCTCTATTTCACATTTCAGTGTTTTTGGTTTGATTACATTATTGAATTAAATTTATTATTATATTATTATTTTTTATGATTATTTATTAAATTATAATTTATGATTTCGTGTTTCAAATTTTATCCTACCCGGGATGTTTACTAGACTTTTGTTCGTACAGATTTCAGTGAGATATTCCTAAAAATTACAGGCCTACAATAAAAAAAAATACATATTTCCATTCAAAACAATGTACCGCTTTGAGCACAGAAATATGGACATAATCAGACTGCTAGGGAGGTTAAATAATATCTAAAAGTCATTAAGCTTTATTTCTAAATGCTCTTAACTAGAACTTAAAGAATCTTTCATTCAGTATTATAATATTTTGCTGTTGCACTGAGATACTTAACTCTTTATACTTCCTGAAGAAGGAGGTCTGTTGGACTGAGATACGCTTTGAGAGATCCTCATACCAAACAAGATGACAAAATGGAAATGCTTATTGCACTCATTTATGTTTTGAGGGTGGAACATGTCTCCAATGCTGCAGCCGCTCCCTGATTGCTCCCCTCTCTGTGACAGCAGTATGAGAACTTTCCTGTTCAAGCTGTCACTTTTTAAAAACCATGCGGCCGCACGGGGCTCCAGCTACACTGCCACAGTGTTCCTACCCCGGAATTGCAAAAATGTACAACTTGAAAATTGCATAACTTCTGGCTGCTAAGCACAAACCTATAAAACAAAGAATAATAAGTGAGCGCTTTCAATAAACAAGCAGCTAAGACACATAGGATAACCAAAAAAATCCTCACATGAAAATAAAATAAAAGTGCAGCGCTAGAAAATTAAATAAATGTGACACAATAAAAATGATCAAAGAAAGTCCCAACTGCGGTGACCTAGGGTAACAATGCACACTAACCAGAAGTGCACATTAATAGTGCAGTGTAGGAAGGATGGAGTTCATAAAGTAGTCATCAGCATGGGAAGGGTAGATGTATTCCCTTGGTCAATGAAGGTCCACACGATGGTACAGAGCTGGGCAGAAGAAATCCACTAGATGGCAGAAAATGATCACGGCTCCACCAAAAAAGCACTGCTCCTCCACTGTGCACCAACGATATCTGGGAGAAAAGATGCTCCCCACTGGTTGTGTCCTTGATGGACGATACATTTGTCCAAGGTTTAGGCTCTATGGGGATTTGTTCTATGCACAAACCTATGGTTGTATTACACAACCTCTTGCGGCACTGCACAACTCCTGGCTGTATTCACAACTCCTGACTGTACTGCACTTGCAAAAAAAATGTCCCACTGGATCTCTAGACAGACTGCGACCTGTACTTCCAGAGTTTTCAAAGCACCACACTGTCACACTCTGCAGCACTGGGGTCTTGAACTCATCAGTTGCCTCCTGCAGATATCCGCCTAGTAAGGTAGATTTAGACTAACACCACCTCTGGACAACTTGGGCTCTCTCCCACTGCTTCCTCCTGGCTCTCTCCCGTGAGCTTTCTCCTGACCCAACTGGATCCTTGGACTAGATCTTGTGAATAGTTCCCCCAGTTAAACCTAGCTGGGACCTCAGTGTCTTCAGGCTGGCTTCCTCCCAGACTCTTGCCTCCGGGGAGGGGGTCTACTCCTGCAGGAATGGACCCAGGAACACTCCACACTGCCACTCAGGCCTCAGACTATCTATCCCTCCACCTTCTGGGCACACCTTCCCAGGGATTGGCTGGAGTTCCATAAATGTTCAGGCTGCCTGTTCTGCTGTCCCTCCTACTATACATCCAGAAGTCTCTAGAAGACAGAGAGAAGTAGCAGAACAGCAGCCTGTGAAACACTGGGCAAACCTAAGCCTACTTTTACCTAGCGGCCTACTCTAAATTAGGAGGGTTCTACATCCTAATTCCCATTCTCTTGATTAATTCTGTAGCAAACAAATGTTTTTGTAAGCCTTTGAGTTATTTTACTCATTTTTGTTACCCGGCATAGCGCGTTGCTGTCTTCCTTGGTCTTTTATGCACTTATTTATCCAGAACTAATTGGATATTTCTGGGATGACCATTTAGCTGCCTTGCTGTTTCTTTGCTCACGCAGGGCTCTGCATTATGTATGTTCTGCAGTTGTGTGCTATACGATGGACTTTTAATGAATTGTTAGTGGTACATTTTATGAATATTATATTGTGAATAAAATATTTATTTTCTATATTGGAAATTACTGTCTGTAACCTTGTGGCGTATGGGAAGATATTGGCCTTATAAAAACGTGAAGAGTACCAGTAAGCCCATACTTTTCTATGTTTTTTTTGGGGGGGGGTAATTCATATACATGTTTGAAATGTAGAGGATGAAATGTCTTTTTGATTCTGTTTTATATGGCAACCTTTTTTTATTATGCCGTTTGCTCAGTAATTTATTGTTTAGTTGTGCATTGCATTGCCTAGGGCTACATACATCTCAGCACTCCTTGTTCCCTTTAAAACAAACTCAGACCTTAGCTGCACTGAAACACCCACCTTACTATTTATTTGCACATCCCACTCCTGGATGAGAAGCCCTGGCTCACCACTGGCCTTTCAATTCAACCAAGAGTTGTTCAGTACAGGGGCGGACTGACCATTTAGGAACTCGGGCACTGCCTGAGGGCCTGGGGTCAGTAGGGGGCCCCACGAGATGCCCCTGGTACCTTTCATAGGCTTTTTTTGGTGTGGTTTGAGTGTGGGCAAGGACACAGGGGCCCCATGATCCCCTATTGCCCGGGGGCCCCATGAGTTGTCAGTCCGCCCCTGGTTCAGTAGATTTGAGGTCTGGACTCTATGCAGGGCACCTGAGTTCAATTCACTGGTACATGTTCCTGAGCTGAGTGCCCCACTCCTGATGACCTTTTTTGACAACCCCTTGCCTATTAGCCTTGCAAACACCCAGAACTGATAGCCTCCAATTGACTTCAGAAGAGTTAGTATTAGTGTTCAGCACGGCTGGGTGAACCTACCTCAAACCAAACCCAAGTACATTTGGCTCATCCCTACTGATAACATAAGCATGCTTTGCATCTCCTAATGATGTCTACAGTCCTGGCCAAAAGTTTTGAGAATGACACAAATATTAGTTTTTCACAGTCTGCTGCTTCAGTGTTTTGCTGATGGTATACTGAAGTATAATTACAAGCATTTCATAAGTGTCAAAGGCTTTTATTGACAATTACATTCAATCTATGCAAAGAGACAATATTTGCAGTGTTGACCCTTCTTTTTCAAGACCTCTGCAATTCTCCCTGTCATGCTGCCAATCAACTTCTCCAATTGATGGCAGCCCATTCTTACATAATCAATGACAAATCAATGAGTTTGTCAGAATTTGTGGGGGTTTTTTGTTCAATCTTCTGGAGGATTTTCCACAAGTTCTCAATGGCATTAAGGTCTGGGGAGTTTTCTGGCCATGGACCCAAAATTTAGATGTTTTGTTCCCCAAGCCACTGGGTTATGACATTTGCCTTATGGCAAGGTGCTCCATCATGACGGAAAAGGCTTTGTTCATCACCAAAATGTTCTTGGATGGTTGGAAGAAGTTGCTCTCGGAGGATGTTTTTGTACCTGTTTGTATTGTTCTTTATTCATGGCTGTGTTCTTAGGCAAAAACCCTTGGCTAAGAAGCAACCCCACACATGAATGGTCTCAGGATGCTTTACTGTTGGTATTACCACAGGACTGATGGTAGCTGTAACGGAACCGGTACCCGACCGCACTTCGGTATATTCCGTTATCCTGCAGCTTCCCCTGTCCGGACACCATCCACGGACCACACCCTTGAAATCCCTCAGGAAAAAGACAGCACCCAGCTCTTAAGACAGAAAGCCAACTCTTTATTTTAACACAAAACACAGAATATATACAGAGGGCGGGGAAACACAACCAGGAACAGGAAATACATCATCAGCCCGCCTTATCAGTGGGAAGGGCTACAGGGAACCAACCCAAGACACAGAACAATGGGATGAAACACATGGCAAAGGATATTGACCAACCCCCACACCAATACACAAACAGTACATCCCATAATAGTTGGCTGGACAGGAAGACACAGCACAATGGGGGGTAGCACATGGCAAACAGACAATGGACAGCCATGTGGCCGAGAACAAAGGAACACAAACTATACACAAGACTCAGACATTCACATACACACCCTGTAACCCTTAACAGGCACAGGGTGCCTTAAACATAATGGGAATTTGGGAAGATGATACAGAGGTCCCCCCACCCCCAAAAGTCACTCCCGTCACAGTAGCGCTCAACTTTTCTTCTCCGGACAAGGTTTTTTCTGGATGCCCCAAACAATCGGAAAGGTGATTCATCAGAGACAATGACTTTACCCCAGTCCTCAGCAGTCCAATCCCTGTACCTTTTGCATAGTATCAGTCCCTGATATTTTTCCTAGACAGAAGTGGCTTCTTTGCTGCCATCCTCCAAAAGTCATCACCTCACTGTGCAGGCAAATGCCCTTACACCTGCCTGCTGCCATTTCTGAGCAAGCTATGTACTGGTGGATCCCCGATCCCACAGCTGAATCAACTTTAGGAGATGGTCCTGGCGCTTGCTGGACTTTCTTCGGTACCCTGAAGTCTTCTTCACAACAACTGAACCTCTCTCTTTGAAGTTCTAGATGATCTGATAAATGGTTGATTTAGGTGAAATCTTAGTAGCAGCAATATCCTTGCCTGCAAATCCCTTTTTGTGCAAAGCAGTGGATGACAGCACGTGTTTCCTTGCAGGTAAATTCATATTTGTGTCATTCTCAAAACTTTTGTCCAGGACTGTATATACACTGTGCTGCACAGAATTAGTAATTGTATTGCCTCTCCCATCCTTGGACTTATACTCATACAAAAGTTGTTCTCTTATTTCTGCAAAGTCTCTCTTTTTTTTTTTTTTTAATCTTTATTTAGACACTGTGCATTTACAAAGAAGTTCCAGCACACAGTATACAAAAGGCATGAACGTAAACTTCACATTAAATATTTACAAGCGCATTATGGCACAACATGTCACAGTAATCCAGTAACCAGGAATGTCAGGCTAGATGCAATTTGTCCGTTACAGAAACTATAATAACGCCACTCATACTGGAAGTGTCGGGTAATGAACCTGAAATACTCAAAGCCTGGCTCACACGTTTTCCATTATAAAACACAAATGTTATCCCACACATATTGGGATCATGAAAAGGCAGAAAAAAATGTACACAAAAAAATTTCATATCACAACTCTCAGGGAAAGGGGAAATAATGGGAAGAAAAACTAAAAATAAATAAATAAAAAGAAGAAAAAAGAGACCAAGCAGCAAGGATAGAGAGGGAACATGCTGACAGTACTGGATGAAGATCTGGGGGATGGAGGGGCAGAGTGTCACAGGGGTCCTTGCTCCATTTACTCTGCACCTCCCCCCCCCAAAGAACCTGCCCAGTCAATGTGTTCAGAATTTAACCTCTGAAAAGTAACTCCGAGAAGGACTCAGTCGCGCTCGGGGGATGTGGGCACCATGTCCAGGTGTTGTGCCGTGCAAGTGTACATTGTCCAAGGCCGCCACGTTTCCTGAAAATTCATCTGCTTTGTTGTTAAGGGAGGCAGTTAGACTTTCCATAGAATTAATTTCATTCAGCTTCCCAAACCAATGACCCATAGTTGGGGGAGACGTTTGCCTCCACAGATCTGGAATGCATGCCCGTGCCGCATTCAGGAGATGAACTGTCAGGGGGCGTTTATATCAACGTAATGGTACTGGGCTGAAATGAAGGAGATAGGCCAATGGATCTGTTCCCAAATCCACTAAAGTCAACTGGGAGCAGGGGCGGACTGACAACTCATGGGGCCCCACGGGCAATAGGGGATCATGGGGCCCCTGTGTCCTTGCCCAAACTCAAAAAAGCCTATGAAAAAGGTACCAGGGGCATCTCATGGGGCCCCCTACTGACCCCGTGCCCTCGGGCAGTGCCCGAGTTTCCAAATGGTCAGTCCATCCCTGACTGGGAGACCAAGTTACTCACTCCTGTCCAGAACTGATTCACAAAGGGCATTGCCAGAAGATATGCAATAAAGTGCCCTCTTCCTTCTGACAGTGCCAACGCAACCAGGAGATTGAGGGGTAAAATTTGTTCAGTAACACCAGGACCAGGGGCAGACTGACCATTTGGAAACTCGGGCACTGCCCGAGGGACCGGGGTCAGTAGGGGGCCCCATGAGATGCCCCTGGTATCTTTTTTATAGGCTTTTTTGAGTTTGGGCAAAGACACAGGGGCCCCATGATCCCCTATTGCCCGGGGGCCCCATGAGTTGTCAGTCCGCCCCTGACCAGGACCCTATAACACCTAGACAGAAGTTTGTATCCCTCTCTTGGAAGCGATTTGCTATCAAGGATTTGTGAGCTAATTGAATGATCCGGTTCACTTGTTCTCCCGAAAAGGACATTTGCAGGTCTGCTTCTCATTTGCGCACGTACAAGGGAACAAACGTCCCCTCTGGAGCGTTTAACATTTTATAAATTACTGATTAAAGGTGAGGTGTATACTCCTTAGTGGCACATGTGCTCAAAGGGGGTGAGGGATCTGGCATATTTGCCCGAGTCTGGAATTGATTATAAAAAATGGCGCAACTGGTAAGCCAACCAGACACTTAATGGGGGTTGTACAAGAGTGCTAATGGTCTGAAGGGACATCCAGTAGTCGTAAAAGGTCTACACTACGTAAAGCCCGCCTCCTCCAGGTGACGTAATTGCCTATTGTCATTTCCTAGAGGAAAGTTGGGGTTGGAAAGTAATGGGGTACGGGGAGAGGGATATGGGGACAATACCTTTTGTTGAAAAATCTGATGGATAACCCTAATCATGGCTCCCACAGTGGGGTGACTCTTAAGAGAGCAATAATATTTCATCTGTAACCAGAGCAAAGCAGCAAGTGTACCTGCGCTGATTGTTGTTCAATTTGGGCCCACAGCTTGTATCTTGTAGATGCTCACCAGGATACCACCCTGGAGGCACAAGGCTTTATAATACAATGATAGATCCGTCAGGCCCACACCACCTCTCAGCTTAGGGAGTGTAAACAAGGTGAATCTCATCCAAGCCACTTTTCACCCCCAGATATAGTCAAGCTGCATAGTCCACAAGGATGCAAAAAACGTCTGAGGGGTATGTATGGGTAATACCTGTATGAGGTACAAGATCTGAGGCAGTGTCGTCATTTTGTAGGCATTACAGGGTCCAAACCAAGTGAGAGTTAGGCGCATATCTGACCTAATTTTGGATAACAGAGGGCTAAAGTTCACCTCATACAATGCCGAAGTGTCGGAAGTGATGTTAACGCCAAGGTGGCGCATAGAGGATGAGGCCCAAGGAAATTGGTATGAGCGCTGCAAATGTGCCACACGGTCCTTTGCCAAGTTAATGTCAAGTGCCACTGATTTAGAAAAATGAATGTAAAAATTGGAAGGCTCCCCATATTGACTGAACAGGGAAAGAAATTCTAGTATGGAGGTCTCTGGATTGGTAAGGTTAAACAAGAGACCAACAGCATATGCTGCGATCTTGTATTCATTGGGGGAGATCGAGATGCGTGCACAGTTTACATATGTGTTCTCTTGTGTGCACGAGCATGGTGGGATGGAGGCACTTAAAAAAAAAAGTTTTGTTTTTTTTTTTGTTTTTTTTTACACCATCCCTTTATTATTTTTTTTATCACTTTTATTCCTATTACAAAGAATGTAAACATCCCTTGCAATAGAAATATGCATGAAAGGTCCTCTTTAACCGCTTCCGTGCCCCGTATAGCAGAAATACTGCTACAGTGCGGCATGGGTGAACAAAATCAATATATACGTGATTTTGCAGTCCTGGGCAGGGAGCGCGCACTCCCTACCCGCTCTGCCATTGGCGGCCTCAGCAGTCAATCATTGGGTCCAGTGATTCCTGGCCGACATCCAGTGATCTCTGAGCATTTCTGACGGGGGGAGAGACCTGTATGTAAACAAAACAGTTCTCTCCTCTCTCAGCTCCTGAACACTGCTTTGTATGGCTGTGCATAGCAGAGCCATGCAAAGCATTGCGCTTACAGTGAGGACATGGGCACAGCCCATATAGTGAAACAGCACACAGTTAACCCTTTGATCAGCCACATGTTAACCCCTGCCTGCCCAATGTCATTAGTACAGTGTCAGTGCCAGGGGAGGGCTGACACTCATGGGGCCCCCAGGCAATAGGGGATCATGGGGCCCCTGTGTCCTTGCCCAAACTCAAAAAAGCCTATGAAAAAGGGCATCTCATGAGGCCCCCTAGTGACCGAGTTTCCAAATGGTCAGTCCGCCCCTGGTCAGTGCTTTTTATTAGCACTGATCACTGTATTGGTCAGTTCTCCCACCAGTGTCAGAATGCCCGCTGCAGTCCCGCTATAAGTTGCTGATTGCCGTCATTAGTAGTAAAAAAAAAATAAAAAATTCCAGCATATATACCGCCATTTGTAAACGCTATAACTTTCGCGTAAACCAATTAATTTACACATATCTGGATTTTTTTAGCAAAGACAAGGAGTAGAATACATTTTGGCCTAAATTTATGATGAAATTTGATTTTTTTTATTTTTTTACTGCACATGTTTAATAGCAAAAAGTCAAAAATATTGTTTTTTGCAGGAGCAAATTGGATCACTCTTTGCTGGGTTTTTTTGCCTTCCTCTGGATCAACTGTGGGTGTAGGATTATAAATTTTTTTTTTTTAATGGTTGAACTGGATGGATTTTTGTCTTTTTTCAGCCAGACTAACTATGTAACTACCAGGCCCTTCATTTTCTAAATGAACACAATGAGTGATTGGTACCGATCAATCACTGTGTTCATTCATACCTAAATCCTCGTTTAAAAGAAAAATTTTCGGGTGGTGGGCTGTCAGGTTGGCTGTATGGGGCCCCGTGGTTTCTAACAGCAGCCCTGGCCCCAGGCACACATCTGATGGAAAGGTAGGACTTCTTTAGTAGGCAGCTATCACGCTGCTTTATAAAAAGGATTAAACCTGTGAAATAGTAATGTGGGTTTTATCGGAAATAATGACATGACAAGTTTTCTTTTTTTATTGTTTCCTCAGCTTTTCCTGTTCCGTTTGCGGACGGTCCCGGGAGCCAATTTCACACAATGTGCAACACATGGGAGCTTTGCCCAGCGCTGGCAGGAGACGGCCTACAACATGTTCACGTTTTGCACTCTGTTTGTCACTCCGCTGGGCGTCATGATTGTGTGCTACACGCGGATACTCTGGGAAATCGGCAAACAGATGAAGCACAAGAACGGTGAGAAAGGTTTAGAACCCAAGACCTAGACTGAGAAACTTCTGGCTTACCATCTGCTTGCCCAGCCGGCTGTGCCGCTGGTCCTTTCATGAAGCATGGTTAACCCAGGACTCTCAGGGATCTTAGTTCTCCATTGACAATCTTTAGTCTGGAATTGTGTAACAATTAATTTCTAGTCAATAATTATTAAACGACTTTTGTGTCCAGAGCAATTTTTTAATTTCCGCACATGGTAAAGACTTGCATTTTATTTTCTGAAAACAGAGGCCCTGTAGAATTAAAAAAAAAAAAAAATTAACTTGATTGCTATTGCAAGGGGGCTTCCCTTCATAATACCATAAAAATGATCCAGCGGCTTTACAGCCACCTGGATTACTTTCACTGAATAGCCAGGATCTGGCTGCAAACATTTTTTTAATTTCCGCACATGGTAAAGACCTGCATTTTATTTTCTGAAAACAGAGGCCCAGTAGAATAATTAAAAAAAATTAACTTGACTGCTATTGCAAGGGGACTTCCCTTCATAATACGATAAAAATGATTGAGCGGCTTTACAGCCACCTGGATCACTTTCACTGAATAGCTAGGATCTGGCTGCAAACATTTTTTAATTTCCGCACATGGTAAAGACCTGCATTTTATTTTCTGAAAACAGAAGCCCTGTAGAATAAAGAAAAAAAAAATTAACTTGATTGCAATTGCAAGGGGGCTTCCCTTCATAATACCATAAAAATGATTGAGCGGCTTTACAGCTACCTGGATCACTTTTACTGAACAGCCAGTATCTGGCTGTAAAAAATGGCTCTAAGCACAGGGCCTCTGCAGCTATGACCATGTTTTAACCACTTGTGTTCCAAGTTGTTTATAATTAGTCTGTGGACGGCAAGAGATTCATGTACAATTTAGTTTAGGGATTTTCTGACTGTAAAGAGATTTACAAAGCTTTTGTTTTTCGTCTTTTGTTTTTATTATATATATATATAAAAGTGGAAATTAATAGCTAAAGAATTAAAATTCAAACATATTAACTGAATAGCCAGGATCTGGCTGCAAACATTTTTTAATTTCCGCACATGGTAAAGACCTGCATTTTATTTTTTTAAAACAGAGGCCCTGTAGAATTAAAAAAAAAAAAATTACCTTGATTGCTATTGCAAGGGGGCTTCCCTTCATAATACTATAAAAATGATTGAATGGCTTTATAGCCACCTGGATCACTTTCACTGAATAGCTAGGATCTGACTGCAAAAATGTTTTAATTTCCGCACGTGGTAAAGACCTGCATTTTATTTTCTGAAAACAAAAGCCCTGTAGAATAAAGAATAAAAAATTTTAACTTGATTGCTATTGCAAGGGGGCTTCCCTTCGTAATACCATAAAATGATCAAGCGGCTTTACAGCCAACTGGATCACTTTCACTGAATAGCCAGGATCTGGCTGCAAACATGGTAAAGACCTGCATTTTATTTTCTGAAAACAGAGGCCCTGTAGAATAAAATTGTGACATTTGCAATTTTATATGTTGCATGATATTTTGCGCTTATATAATCCATATTTTCAAGAAAAAAAATACAATATAAAGAATGTTATTGCATACAAACAATATAAAACCCAATTTTTGGTAATTTTTTAAAAAAAATTAGTAAAAACACTGAAGCATTTATGCACGTCCATTTGTATTTGCATGTGCGTGCAAGGAAACGGAGGTGCTTCTAAAAATGTTTTGTTGTTTTTTTTCCCTATTTTATTGTAATCTACATTTTAAACAAACATTTTCTTTTTCATTTAACTTGATTGCTATTGCAAGGGGGCTTCCCTCCATAATACCATAAAAATGATCCAGCGGCTTTACAGCCACCTGGATCACTTTTACTGAATAGCCATGATCTGGCTTCAAACATTTTTAATTTCTGCACATGGTAAAGACCTGCATTTTATTTTCTGAAAACAGAGGCCCTGTAGAATAAAATGGTGGTATTTGCTTATCAAATCCATATTTTCAGGAAAAAAATACAATATAAAGAACGTTAGTGCATACAAACAATATAATACCAATTTTTGGTAAAATAAAAAAAAAATAAATAAAAACACAAAAGCATTAATGCACGTCCATTTGTATTTGCATGCGCGCGCAAGGAAATGGAGGTGCTTGTATAAATGTTTTGTTGTTTTTATCTATTTTATTATAATCTACATTTTAAACACTTTCTTTTTCATTTAATTTTATTGCTATTGCAAGGGAGCTTCCCTTCATAATACCATAAAAATGATCGAGCGGCTTTATAGCCACAGGGATCACTTTTACTGAATAGCCAGGATCTGACTGCAAAAAATTTTTAATTTCCGCACATGGTAAAGACCTGCATTTTATTTTCTGAAAACAGAGGCCCTGTAGAATAAAAAAAAAAAATTTAACTTGACTGCTATTGCAAGGGGGCTTCCCTTCATAATACTATAAAAATGATTGAATGGCTTTAAAGCCACCTGGATCACGTTCACTGAATAGCTAGGATCTGGCTGCAAACATTTTTTAATTTACGCACGTGGTAAAGACCTGCATTTTATTTTCTGAAAACAGAGGCCCTGTAGAATCAAATGGTGGTATTTGCAATTTTTTATGTTGCATGATATTTTGCGCTTATCAAATCCATATTTTCAGGAAAAAAAATACAATAGAAAGAAAGTTAGTGCATACAAACAATATAATACCCAATATTTGGTAAAATTTACAAAAAAATTTGTAAAAACACAAAAGCATTAATGCACGTCCATTTGTATTTGCATGCGCGCGCAAGGAAATAGAAGTGCTTCTAAAAATGTTTTGTTGTTGTTATCTATTTTATTATAATCTACATTTTAAACACTTTTTCATTTTCATTTAACTTGACTGCTATTGCAAGGGAGCTTCCCTTCATAATACCATAAAAATGATCCAGCGGCTTTACAGCCACCTGGATCACTTTTACTGAATAGCCAGGATATATATATTTACAGCCTTCACTGCAACACAGTCTCTGTTGGGGAGCTAGCCAACGTCTCCTTGTTATACCACCCCAGACCGTAGATGAACTTCGAAAACCAGCAAACTCAAATACTCCTGCACTTGGGGATTGACTCATCTGGGGCTATGGCTACATCTCGGATGTCCTGGAGTTATTATTATTATTATACATGATTTATATGGAATATTTATATATATATATTTATGGAATGCGCACTCCTTGCTGCCCTCAACAGACCGGGGTAGTCCAAATGCACTGGATATAAAGAAAACAAACATAAAAATGATCGAGTGGCTTTATAGCCACCTGGATCACTTTCACTGAATAGCCAGGATCTGGCTGCAAACATTTTTTAATTTCCGCACATGGTAAAGACCTGCATTTTATTTTCTGAAACAGAGGCCCTGTAGAATAATTAAAAAAAAATTAACTTGACTGCTATTGCAAGGGGACTTCCCTTCATAATACCATAAAAATGATTGAGCGGCTTTACAGCCACCTGGATCACTTTTACTGAACAGCCAGTATCTGGCTGTAAAAAATGGCTCTAAGCACAGGGCCTCTGCAGCTATGACCTTGTTTTAACCACTTGTGTTCCAAGTTGTTTATAATTAGTCTGTGGACGGCAAGAGATTCATGTACAATTTAGTTTAGGGATTTTCTGACTGTAAAGAGATTTACAAAGCTTTTGTTTTTTCGTCTTTTGTTTTTATTATATATATATATAAAAGTGGAAATTTACAGCTAAAGAATTAAAATTCAAACATATTTAACTGAATAACCAGGATCTGGCTGCAAACATTTTTTAATTTCCGCACATGGTAAAGACCTGCATTTTATTTTCTGAAAACAGAGGCCCTGTAGAATAAAATTGTGACATTTGCAATTTTATATGTTGCATGATATTTTGCTCTTATATAATCCATATTTTCAAGAAAAAAAATACAATATAAAGAATGTTATTGCATACAAACAATATAAAACCCTATTTTTGGTAAAATTAAAAAAAAAATGAGTAAAAACACAAAAGCATTAATGCCCGTCCATTTGTATTTCCATGCGCGTGCAAGGAAATGGAGGTGCTTCTAAAAATGTTTTGCTGTTTTTTTTACCTATTTTATTATAATCTATATTTTAAACAAACACTTCCTTTTTCATTTAACTTGATTGCTATTGCAAGGGGGCTTCCCTTCATAATACCATAAAAATGATCCAGCGGCTTTACAGCTACCTGGATCATTTTTACTGAATAGCCAGGATCTGGCTGCAAACATTTTTTAATTTCTGCACGTGGTAAAGACCTGCATTTTATTTTCTGAAAACAGAGGCCCTGTAGAATAAAATGGTGGTATTTGCAATTTTTTATGTTGCATGATATTTTTCGCTATTCAGGAAAAAAAATACAATATAAAGAAAGTTAGTGAATACAAACAATATAATACCCAATTTTTGGTAAAATTTAAAAAAATTAGTAAAAACACAAAAGCATTAATGCACGTCCATTTGTATTTATATGTGCGTGCAAGGAAATGGAGGTGCTTGTAAAAATGTTTTGTTGTTTTTATCTATTTTATTATAATCTACATTTTAAACACTTTCTTTTTTATTTAACTTGATTGCTATTGCAAGGGGGCTTCCCTTCATAATACCATAAAAATGATCGAGCGACTTTATAGCCACCTGGATCACTTTTACTGAATAGCCAGGATCTGGCTGCAAACATTTTTTAATTTCCGCACATGGTAAAGACCTGCATTTTATTTTCTGAAAACAGAGGCCCTGTAGAATAAAATGGTGGTATTTGCAATTTTGTATGTTGCATGATATTTTGCGCTTATCAAATCCATATTTTCAGGAAAAAAAATACAATATAAAGAAAGTTAGTGCATACAAACAATATAATACCCAATTTTTGGTAAAATTAAAAAAAAAATTAGTAAAAACACAAAAGCATTAATGCACGTCCATTTGTATTTGCATGCGCGCGCAAGGAAATGGAGGTGCTTGTAAAAATGTTTTGTTGTTTTTATCCATTTTATTATAATCTACATTTTAAACACTTTCTTTTTCATTTAACTTGATTGCTATTGCAAGGGAGCTTCCCTTCATAATACCATAAAAATGATCGAGCGGCTTTACAGCCACCTGGATCACTTTTACTGAATAGCCAGGATATATATATTTACAGCCTCCACTGCAACACAGTCTCTGTTGGGGAGCTAGCCAACGTCTCCTTAGTTTACCACTTCAGACCGTAGATGAACTTCAAAAACCAGCAAACTCAAATACTCCTGCACTTGGGGATGGACTCCCTGGGGCTATGGCTACATCTTGGATGTCCTGGAATTATTATTATTATTATTATACAGGATTTATATTGAATATTTATATATATATATATATATATATTTATGGAATGCGCACTCCTTGCTGCCCTCAACAGACCGGGGTAGTCCAAATGCACTGGATATAAAGAAAACAAACATAAAAATGATCGAGCGGCTTTATAGCCACCTGGATCACTTTCACTGAATAGCTAGGATCTGGCTGCAAACATTTTTTAATTTCCGCACATGGTAAAGACCTGCATTTTATTTTCTGAAAACAGAAGCCCTGTGCATTACCGTAAAAAACATTTATTGAACTGATAAAAAATAGGTACCGTGCTCACAATCAACATAAATGTCAAAGGCCCATCACAAAGAGCAGCGCCGTCCAATCCACACTACATGTCCAGCCTCAATGGGAACCCTGGACTTCCAACAGGCTAACGCGTTTCGAGGGCTTTGCCTCTTCCTCAGAGCCAACTAGATAGATTCTTTCATTGGGGCTTCTGGTTTCATTAACACAGACGGTTCCATCTCTTCTAAAAAAGACGGGTTTTCAGTAGGACAAATGATCACTCAGCAACTTCTACCCTAATATAAAATAGTGAAACTGCCACTGCAATCACCCCTAAGAAAAATCACACTTTCACCCTTATTTATTATTTATTTCAGGTACTTATATAGCGCCGTCAATGTACGCAGCACTTTACATATATATTGTACATTCACATCAGTCCCTAACACTCAAGGGGGGTACAATCTAAGGTCCCTAACCCTCAAGGGGGGTACAATCTAAGGTCCCTAACCCTCAAGGGGTGTACAATCAAAGGTCCCTAACCCTCAAGGGGTGTACAATCAAAGGTCCCTAACCCTCAAGGGGGGTACAATCAAAGGTCCCTAACCCTCAAGAGGTGTACAATCAAAGGTCCCTAACCCTCAAGGGGGGTACAATCTAAGGTCCCTAACCCTCAAGGGGTGTACAATCTAAGGTCCCTAACCCTCAAGGGGTGTACAATCTAAGGTCCCTAACCCTCAAGGGGTGTACAATCTAAGGTCCCTAACCCTCAAGGGGTGTACAATCTAAGGTCCCTAACCCTCAAGGGGTGTACAATCGAAGGTCCCTAACCCTCAAGGGGTGTACAATCTAAGGTCCCTAACCCTCTAGGGGTGTACAATCTAAGGTCCCTAACCCTCAAGGGGTGTACAATCAAAGGTCCCTAACCCTCAAGGGGGGTACAATCTAAGGTCCCTAACCCTCAAGGGGGGTACAATCTAAGGTCCCTAACCCTCAAGGGGTGTACAATCTAAGGTCCCTAACCCTCAAGGGGTGTACAATCTAAGGTCCCTAACCCTCAAGGGGTGTACAATCTAAGGTCCCTAACCCTCAAGGGGTGTACAATCGAAGGTCCCTAACCCTCAAGGGGGGTACAATCTAAGGTCCCTAACCCTCAAGGGGTGTACAGTCTAAGGTCCCTAACCCTCAAGGGGCGTACAATCTAAGGTCCCTAACCCTCAAGGGGTGTACAGTCTAAGGTCCCTAACCCTCAAGGGGGGTACAATCTAAGGTCCCTAACCCTCAAGGGGCGTACAATCTAAGGTCCCTAACCCTCAAGGGGGGTACAATCTAAGGTCCCTAACCCTCAAGGGGGGTACAATCTAAGGTCCCTAACCCTCAAGGGGGGTACAATCTAAGGTCCCTAACCCTCAAGGGGGGTACAATCTAAGGTCCCTAACCCTCAAGGGGCGTACAATATAAGGTACCCTTGAAAGCAAATAAAATAATAAACCTTTTCCTTCACTTACGCTCAAAAACCCGTATATAGGAATACAAAATAAATGAAATTAAAATAAATTAAATAGCTTAATAAATAAACAATAAAAATTCCAAAAATAAATATCCAGAGATTAATGGAAATAAATATATATCCAAAAATATAGTGTCCAAATGTAAATATATGATAGTCCACCAAAAATATCTCAGTCCAGTAGGTTTTCAGTTGGGATCACCAAACGGTTCGGTGCACCTTGCATCTTTAAAAACCAACAAAAACCACCTTGAATTTGCCTTCCTAGGTCATTTAAATTTTATATGTTGGTTCCTTTATTTAAAGTGTTACTAAACCCACCACAGTACAATCAGTCTGAATATGCTTGTTATACTCACTGTGGAACCTAAGGGGTTAATCCTCCACATTGTGTAAAAAGGCTGTTTGATCCTGTCTCATATGATCCTCCCCTTCTTCTACTGTCCCGAATCCAGCTGCTGATGGTACAGAGCTCTAGGAGTCACTCTGCACATGCTCAGTTTAGTGTGTATTGCTAGAGAAGTTTTATTTTTTTGGGAAGAGTGCATGTGATCAGCACAGGGCCAATCAGCATTGTCCAGACAGAGGGGACAGAGGTCATGTAGCCTCATAGGACAATCAGAGGAGAATGAAAACTCCTCCTACAAGATTAACTAGTGCTCTGCTGGACACTGATAGAAGTCACAAAATTGCTATATACTGCTGATGAGAAAAGGTATTTAGCAGTTTATATTTACTAAAATAATTGCATTTCCATGTTCTGTGTACTGTGGGAGACCAGATATAGTGAATGCAGGGTCCAGGGAGAGCGGATATAGTGAATGCAGGGTCCGGGGAGAGTGGATATAGTGAATGCAGGGTCCAGGGAGAGCGGATATAGTGAATGCAGGGTCCGGGGAGAACAGATATAGTGAATGCAGGGTCTGGGGAGAGCAGATATAGTGAATGCAGGGTCCGGGGAGAGCAGATATAGTGAATGCAGGTTCTGGGGAGAGCGGATATAGTGAATGCAGGGTCCGGGGAGACCAGATATAGTGAATGCAGGTTCTGGGGAAAGCGGATATAGTGAATGCAGGGTCCGGGGAGACCAGATATAGTGAATGCAGGGTCCGGGGAGACCAGATATAGTGAATGCAGGGTCCGGGGAGAGCGGATATAGTGAATGCAGGTTCTGGGGAGAGCAGATATAGTGAATGCAGGGTCTGGGGAGAGCAGATATAGTGAATGCAGGGTCCGGGGAGACCGGATATAGTGAATGCAGGTTCTGGGGAGAGCAGATATAGTGAATGCAGGGTCTGGGGAGAGCAGATATAGTGAATGCAGGGTCCGGGGAGAGCAGATATAGTGAATACTGGCTCCAGGGAAACCAGATATAATGAATGCAGGGTCCAGGGAGACCAGATATAGTGAATGCAGGGTCCAGGGAGACCAGATATAGTGAATGCAGGGTCTGGGGAGAGCGGATATAGTGAATGCAGGGTCCAGGGAGAGCAGATATAGTGAATGCAGGGTCCGGGGAGAGCAGATATAGTGAATGCAGGGTCCAGGGGGACCAAGTATAGTGAATACTGGCTCCAGGGAAACCAGATATAATGAATGCGGGGTCTGGGGAGACCAGATATAGTGAATGCGGGGTCTGGGGAGATGGGATAAAGAGACTGCAGGGTCCTGGGAGAACGTATATAGAGAATGCAAGGTCCAGGGACACACGATATAGTGAATGCAGGGTCTGGGGAGAGCGGATATAGTGAATGCAGGGTCCGGGGAGACCGGATATAGTGAATGCAGGGTCCGGGGAGAGCGGATATAGTGAATGCAGGGTCCGGGGAGAGCGGATATAGTGAATGCAGGGTCCGGGGAGAGCGAATATAGTGAATGCAGGGTCCGGGGAGAGCGGATATAGTGAATGCAGGGTCCGGGGAGAGCGGATATAGTGAATGCAGGGTCCGGGGAGACCGGATATAGTGAATGCAGGGTCCGGGGAGACCGGATATAGTGAATGCAGGGTCCGGGGAGAGCGGATATAGTGAATGCAGGGTCCGGGGAGAGCGGATATAGTGAATGCAGGGTCCTGGGTTTAGGAACACTGTAAAGCAGTTGTAAAAGCTGAAGGTTTTTTACCTTCATGCATTCCATGCATGAAGGTAAAAAACCTTCTGTGTGCACCAGCCCCCTCAATACTTACCTGAGCCTCATTGCGATCCTTGGCTGTCCGGGTTCTCTGCCTTCACATTGGCTGACAGCAAGAGGGAGCCAGCCAGTCAGACAATGAGGAGAGAGAGGGGGCAGGGCCAAGCCGCGCCCCCCTCTTGATGTGCACTGGAGTTTTGGCAATCCCAGGACTCCCTCTCCTTATTGGCTGAGACAGCAGCAGGAGCCATCGTCTCCCACTGCTGTCAATCAATGAGCCAATGAGAAGAGAGAGGGGGCGTTGCCAAGCCGCAGCTACATGTGTGAATAGACACACGGAGCCAAGGGTGCCCCCATAGCAAGCTACTTGCTGTGGGGGCACCCGACAGACAGGAGGCACAGGGAGAGCCGGAGGGGGACCAGAGAAGAGGAGGATCTGAGCTGCTCTGTGCAAAACCACCGCACACAGCAGGTAAGTTCAGACATGTTTGTTATTAACAGAAAAAAGAAAATGAACCTTTAGAATCGCTTTAAGGACCAGGCATTTACTGACACTTTTTGTTCACATGAAACAATCTTTTATTTTTAGCTAGAAAATTACTTAGAACCCCCAAACATTCTATATTTTTTTTAAAACAGAGGCCCTAAAAAATAAATTGGTGGGTTTTGCAAATTTTTATGTCACATGGTATTTGCGCAGCGGTTTTTCAAACACAATATTTTGGGAAAAAATACACTTATTTGAATTTTAATGCAAAAAAAACACAACACATAACCCATTTTAAAAAAATATATATATAAAAGATGATGTTATGCTGAGTAAATAGATACCAAACATGTCAATAAAATTGCGCACGCCCGTGACAAACAACGTAAATCTCACTATCCATAGGCGATGCTTTAAAAGCCTTTACAGGCTACCACTTCAGATTTACAGAGGAGGTCTTGTGCTAGTACTGCCCGTGATCTGACGTTTGCGGTGATACCTTACATGTGTGGGACGATCGCTGTTTGCGTGCGAGTGGGACCAACGCATATGTTTGCCTTTGCGCACAAGCACCAAGGGGCAGGGGGACACTAATTTTTATTTTAATTATTCATTTTTTTTATACTGTTACTTTATTTTTTTATTACTTTTATTGCTTGTAAATATCCTTTGTGACAGCAATAGGCACATGACAGGTACTCTTTATGGGGAGATCGGAGGTTTATAAAACCCCAAATTTCTCCTCTGCACTTAAAGCGGAGCTCTACCCAAATGCTGTGTCCCCGGCTGGGTACCCAAATTTGACAGGTACCCGCTCCTACTGCAATCGCCTAAGGTGATTGGAAGCGGAAGTTGTCCTCCCCCCCTCCCTCCCCGTAGTCTTCTGGGACACGTGACCGGTCCCAGAAGACTACGGGGCCATTCACAAAGTGAAGCGCTTTTCGCGCATGCGCAGTGGGCACCCGGCTGTGAAGCCGCCAGCTGTCATAGCCGGGCGGCGCCGGGGAGAGAAGACGGCCGGTGAAACCAACCGTGGTGAGGACACGGCTGGACCGAGGGACAGGGAAGTGTTTGTATTTTAAAAGTCAGCAGCTACAGTTTTTGTAGCTGCTGACTTTTTTTTTTCAACTGGAACTCGGCTTTAACCACTCACCTACCGGCCACTTTTACCCCCTTCCTTTCCAGGCCAGTTTCCAGCTTTCAGCGCTCTCACACTTTGAATGACAATTGTGCGGTCATGCAACACTGTACCCATATGAATTTTATAGCATTTTTTGTGACAGATAGAGCTTTCTTTTGGTGGTATTTAATCCCCTCTGGGTTTTTTATTTTTTGCTAAACAAACCAAAAAGCACTGAAAATTTTGAAAAAAAAAAGTTTTCTTAATTTTTGTTATAAACTTTTGCAAATGAGTGATTTTTCTCCTTCACTGATGTACGCTAATGAGGCTAATGAGACTGATGGACACTGATGGGCACTGATGAGGAGGCACTAGTAGGTGGCACTGATGGGCATTGACAGGCATTACTGATGGGCACTGAAAGGCAGCACTCATATATGGCACTGATAGGTGGCACTGACTGGCACTGTTAGGTGGCACTGATAGGCAGCACTGACGGGCACTGATAGGCGGCACTGACCAGCACTGATAGGCGGCACTGACTGGTACTGACTGGCAGCACTGATAGGTAGCGCTGACTGGCACTTAAAGGTAACACTAAAAGGCAGCTCAGATGGACACTGATGTGTGGCATTGATGTACACTGGTAGGCACAGGTGGCTTTGATGAGCACTGACACAAGGCACTGATGGACACTGACAGGTGGCACTGCTGGGGCTACACTGATGATCATGTCCCCTCTGAGTAAAGCTGATTACAGGCTTTCCTCTCCTGTCAGCGTGACGGCTCGTGAGGAGAGGAATGCCGATAACCGGCATTTCCCTATTTACATGGGATCAGCTGTGATTGGACACAGCTGATCACATGACCGAGCCGACATCTTTGGCTCTTTCCGTTGATAGGTGATCCGCTGTAACCAAGGGACACAGCGCACTGCCGATCCCCGCGCTGCGCACGGTTAGAGTGTGAGGACGTCATATGAAGGGTTACTATCTAGAGGAAGGGTTACTATCTAGAGGAAGGGTTACTATCTAGGGGAAGGGTTACTATCAAAGGAAGGGTTACTATCTAGAGGAAGGGTTATTATCTAGAGGAAGGGTTACTCTCTAGAGCAGCGGTTCTCAACCTGGGGGTCGCGACCCCTTTGGGGGTCGAACGACCATTTCCCAGGGGTCGCCTAAGACCATCGGAAAACACATATTTCCGATGGTCTTAGGAACCGAGACACCGCTGCTCTGTCTCGCGATCTGTGGGCGGGATGATATGCTGCCCCTGTCACCTGGCCACACCTCCGGGATCACTCAACAGCTCCGCCTCCTCGCCGCTGATTGCCACCGGAACTGTAGCTCAGGAGAGGCACACAGGCGGCCAATCACCGGCGAGGAGGTGGAGCTTGGAGAGGAGGAGCCGAGCGGCAGAGCGCGCAGATCGAAGAAGATCGAGGGAGCTGCAGGACCGAGTGAAGAGGAGAGAGGCCAGAGAAGGAAGACAGCTGACAGGTAAGTGCAAATTTTGCTTCTGCAGGCTGTAGATGGGAGAGGGAGAGAGCGAGCCCAGGCTGGAGCAGGGGTCAGCAAGGTAAGTATCATTGGTGTCAGTGGGAGGAATAGTGCTCCATCATTTCTGTCACTAATACCAACGATAAGGCACTATTCCTCCCCCCACTGACACCAATGATAGGCACTATTCCTCCCCCCACTGACACCAACGATGGGGCACTATTCCTCCCACTGACACCAACGATGGGGCACTATTCCTCCCACTGACACCAACGATGGGGCACTATTCCTCCCACTGACACCAACGATGGGGCACTATTCCTCCCCCCACTGACACCAACGATGGGGCACTATTCCACCCCCCACTGACACCAACGATGGGGCACTATTCCTCCCCCCACTGACACCAACGATGGGGCACTATTCCTCCCCCCACTGACACCAACGATGGGGCACTATTCCTCCCCCCACTGACACCAATGATAGGCACTATTCCTCCCCCCACTGACACCAACGATGCGGCACTATTCCTCCCACTGACACCAACGATGGGGCACTATTCCTCCCACTGGCACCAATGATAGGCACTATTCCTCCCCCCACTGACACCAATGATAGGCACTATTCCTCCCCCCACTGACACCAACGATAGGCACTATTCCTCCCCCCACTGACACCAACGATGGGGCACTATTCCTCCCCCCACTGACACCAACGATGGGGCACTATTCCTCCCCCCACTGACACCAACGATGGGGCACTATTCCTCCCCCCACTGACACCAACGATGGGGCACTATTCCTCCCCCCACTGACACCAACAATGGGGCACTATTCCTCCCCCCACTGACACCAACGATGGGGCACTATTCCTCCCCCCACTGACACCAACGATGGGGCACTATTCCTCCCCCCACTGACACCAATGATAGGCACTATTCCTCCCACTGACACCAATGATGGGGCACTATTCCTCCCACTGACACCAATGATGGGGCACTATTCCTCCCACTGATACCAATGATGGGGCACTATTCCTCCCACTGACACCAATGATGGGGCACTGTTCCTCCCACTGATACCAATGATGGGGCACTGTTCCTCCCACTGACACCAATGATGGGGCACTATTCCTCCCACTGACACCAATGATGGGGCACTATTCCTCCCACTGACACCAATGATGGGGCACTATTCCTCCCACTGACACCAATGATGGGGCACTATTCCTCCCACTGATACCAATGATGGGGCACTATTCCTCCCACTGACACCAACGATGGGGCACTATTCCTCCCACTGATACCAACGATGGGACACTATTCCTCCCACTGACATCAGTGATGGGGCGCTAGTCCTCCCACTGATACCAATGATGGGGCACTATTCCTCCCACTGATACCAATGATGGGGCACTATTCCTCCCACTGACACCAATGGCGGGACACTATTCCTCCCACTGATACCAACGATGGGGCACTATTCCTCCCACTGATACCAATGATGGGGCACTATTCCTCCCACTGCAAAATTACAGTTCTGAAGTAGCAACGAAAATAATTTTATGGTTGGGGGTCACCACAACATGAGGAACTGTATTAAGGGGTCGCGGCGTTAGAAAGGTTGAGAACCACTGCTCTAGAGGAAGGGTTATTGTCTAGAGGAAGGGTTATTATCTAGAGGAAGGGTTACTATCTAGAGGAAGGTTTAGTATCAAGAGCAGGGGTTACTATCTAGAGGAAGGGTTACTATCTAGGGGAAGGGTTGCTATCTAGAGGAAGGGTTACGATCTAGAGGAAGGGTTACTATCTAGAGGAAGGGTTACTATCTAGAGGAAGGGTTACTGTTTAGAGGAAGGGTTATTATCTAGAGGAAGGGCTGCTATCTAGAGAAAGGGTTACTATCTAGAGGAAGGGTTACTATCTAGAGGAAGGGTTACTATCTAGAGGAAGGGTTACTATCTAGGGGAAGGGTTACTATCTAGATGAAGGGTTACTATCTAGGGGAAGGGTTACTATCTAGAAGAAGGGTTACTATCTAGAGGAAGGGTTACTATCTAGAGGAAGGGTTACTATCTAGAGGAAGGGTTACTATCTAGAGGAAGGGTTACTATCTAGGGGAATGGTTACTATATAGAGGAAGGGTTACTATCTAGAGGAAGGGTTACTATCTAGGGGAAGGGTTACTATCTAGATGAAGGGTTATTATCTAGAGGAAGGGTTACTATCTAGGGGAAGGGTTACTATCTAGAAGAAGGGTTACTATCTAGAGGAAGGGTTACTATCTAGAGGAAGGGTTACTATCTAGGGGAATGGTTACTATATAGAGGAAGGGTTACTATCTAGAGGAAGGGTTACTATCTAGGGGAAGGGTTACTATCTAGAGGAAGGGTTACTATCTAGAGGAAGGGTTACTATCTAGGGGAAGGGTTACTATCTAGAGGAAAGGTTACTCTACCAACCTGTGAAATCCGAATGACCTACGTAAGTTAAGTTTTGCACCACTTTCGGCACAGCACTCGTATGTCCTCAGTCCAGTTTCGCTCTTCGTATTGTTACATTCTCTGAGTTTACTGATTCCATACGGTTGCACAGAACATGCCGTCAGACACCAACTGCAGTAAACAACATGGAAGATAAGAGGTCAATGTCTGGGAACGGAGACGTGAAAATCCTCTCGTATTATCCCACGCAATGTACAGCTTGTGAAGTCTTCCCTGCTGCCATCCAATGTCCACGCACTCCCGGCGGCTTTTTTAATGTAAAGAAAGTCTGCTAATTGGCACTTCTGACAGCCCTTTAATGCCACGCTCAGTGGAAGCTTGAAAATCTCATTTATTTCATCGCAAACGACACGAGAGATAATGGCTTATTGCTGAGAGTCTTTCCTCAGGAGGTGCAGCAAAAAAGCTTTTAAAATGCCATAAGAAACTTCAGGCAAACTGTGCCTCTCCATCTGATGAAGAGCTACTAATCTAATTGCAGCACGTGTTGGAGGATATAAGAGAGGAACAGCCATTGCTCGGTGTCTACTTCACCTAAATATACACTCCAGTCAAAGCTGGGAATAGACTTTGTATAGGGGGCTCTGTTTGCCAGCTCAGTGATTTAAAGTGATTCTTCAAAAACTGAAAATAACACTTTGGGGAAAGTCCTTGGACAATGTGCAAAGGCCGAATGGGAGACTTCAGAATTGTAGATGAGTCTATGCCATTGCAAAGTCTATGTCATTCCTATCAAAACCCCCTGATGAAGCCACGTGACCAGTGGCGTAACGCGTAGGGGTGGGGCTGCAACGTCACTCGGAGATCAGCCGGATTGTTTGACAGACGGCGGGTGCATGACTCAATGGTCGGCGGAGGATTCGTTACACACTAGATTGCCTTATATTGATTGCAGTAAATGTGAGTGTACTACTTGGAAGGAATAAAGCAGTGTTTTAAAAGGATAAAACACTATGTTTGGCATTTTTTCCCTGTATGTGGAGGGACGCATGGAGAGAAGAGTATAGGGGCTTGTATCATCGTGAGGACGGATTAATCCCAGAGGGGATAATCAGTGATAAAGGATATCCCTATTCCACAATCTAAAGAGGAGAAATCTTAATCAAGCAGGTTCCAAAGGAGGTGAACCAAAAGCGCATATAGCCTAATTGTAGGCAGATAAGGAGGTGAGCTTACATCTGCACTAATTGGAGGATTCACAAACAGTCACGGATTGAAGATTAAATAAAGCACAGAGTCACTATTTTTATGATTAATGGGACATTGTTTTTGCACAAAATTAATTAATTATACAGTCAGGTCCATAAATATTGGGACATCGACACAATTCTAACATTCTTGGCTCTATACACCACCACAATGGATTTGAAATGAAATGATGTGCTTTAACTGCAGACTGTCAGCTTTAATTTGAGGGTATTTACATCCAAATCAGGTGAACGGTGTAGGAATTACAACAGTTTGCATATGTGCCTCCCACTTGTTAAGGGACCAAAAGTAATGGGACAATTGGCTTCTCAGCTGTTCCATGGCCAGGTGTGTGTTATTCTCTCATTATCCCAATTACAATGAGCAGATAAAAGGTCCAGCGTTCATTTCAAGTGTGCTATTTGCATTTGGAATCTGTTGCTGTCAACTCTCAAGATGAGTACCAAAGAGCTGTCACTATCAGTGAAGCCATCATTAGGCTGAAAAAACAAACCAAACCCATCAGAGAGATAGCAAAACCGTTAGGCGTGGCCAAAACAACTGTTTGGAACATTCTTAAAAAGAAGGAACGCACCGGTGAGCTCAGCAACACCAAAAGACCCGGAAGACCATGGAAAACAACTGTGGTGGATGACTGAAGAATTCTTTCCCTGGTGAAGAAAACACCCTTCACAACAGTTGGCCAGATCAAGAACACTCTCCGGGAGGTAGGTGTATGTGTGTCAAAGTCACCAATCAAGAGAAGACTTCACCAGAGTGAATACAGAGGGTTCACCACAAGATGGAAACCATTGGTGAGCCTCAAAAACAGGAAGGCCAGATTAGAGTTTGCCAAACCACATGTAAAAAAGCCTTCACAGTTCTGGAACAACATCCTATGGACAGATGAGACCAAGATCAACTTGTACCAGAGTACAAGAGAAGAGTATGGAGAAGGAAAGGAACTGCTCATGATCCTAAGCATACCACCTCATCAGTGAAGCATGGTGGTGGTAGTGTCATGGCGTGGGCATGTATGGCTGCCAATGGAACTGCTTCTCTTGTATTTATTGATGATGTGACTGCTGACAGAAGCAGCCGGATGAATTGTGAAGTGTTTCGGGAATATTATCTGCTCATATTCAGCCAAATGCTTCACAACTCATTGGACGCTTCACAGTGCAGATGGACAATGACCCAAAGCAGACTGCAAAAGCAACCAAAGAGTTTTTTAAGGGAAAGAAGTGGAATGTTCTGCAATGGCCAAGTCAATCACCTGACCTGAATCCGATTGAGCATTTCACTTGCTGAAGACAAAACTGAAGGGAAAATGCCCCAAGAACAAGCAGGAACTGAAGACAGTTGCAGTAGAGGCCTGGCAGAGCATCACCAGGGATGAAACCCAACGTCTGGTGATGTCTATGCGTTCCACACTTCAGGCTGTAATTGACTGCAAAGGATTTGCAACCAAGTATTAAAAAGTGAAAGTTTGATTTATGTTTATTATTCTGTCCCATTACTTTTGGTACCTTAACAAGTGGGAGGCACATATGCAAACTGTTGTAATTCCTACACCGTTCACCTGATTTGGATGTAAATACCCTCAAATTAAAGCTGACAATCTGCAGTTAAAGCACATCTTGTTCATTTCATTTCAAATCCATTGTGGTGGTGTATAGAACCAAAAATGTTAGAATTGTGTCGATGTCCCAATATTTATGGACCTGACTGTATATGAGTATTTATTCACATTTTTTTTATATTAATTTATTATTTTCACTAATTATGATGCACAATTGGTTTAATTATAATTAATTTTCTAATCACGGATATGGATTAATAATATGACTTATTGAGGATTTTTATTTTTTAAAGTATATTAAGTTATTATTATATATGAATTTTGGTTAAAGGTATGAATCCATGTTTAAACATTTTTGCAAATTAGATCACTAGGAAATATATGATTATTTATTTTGGGTATAAATAAGAGATTATAAGTATTTAAAGAGATATTAATTAATAAGGAGCGCAACACACTATGGTGAAATATGCCATTGCAAATGCCACCCACATGGAAGAAAAATATATTTGAAATATATTTAAAATATATTCTTCCCAAATATATTGACATATATTTGAAATGCTAAAATTTTGGCCATATTCAATATATTTCAATATATATATATATATATATATATATATACTGTATATATATTTAAAAAATATATATATATATTTATAAAGAAAAAAACATATATATATATATATATATATATATAAATAATTATATTTTTATATATATTTATATACATACTGCATGTTGAAATGCATTTTTTATATATTACAAAATATATGAAAAATATTTTTTTAAATATATTTCAAAATATATTTAAAAAAAAAATATATATATATATATTTAAAAAGTAAAAAATAAATAAATATATATATATATATATATATATAAATATATATGTATATTTATAAAGAAAATAAACATATATATATATATATATATATATATATATATATATAAAAAAAATTATATTTTTATATATATTTATATACATACTGCATGTTGAAATGTGTTTTTTATATATTATTAGATATTATAATTATATTAAATAGATAAAAAAAAATTATATATATATATATATATATGTATATATATATATATATATATATATATAAAGAAAAACAATATATATATATATATATATATATACATACTGAATGTTGAAATGCGTTTTTTACATATTACAAAATAGATGAAAAATATTTTTTTAAATAGATTTTTTTTAATTATATTCTTCAGATTTTTTTAACATATAAAAAAGTAATTTTAACATATATTTTTACATATATTTGTAAATGCATTCCAAAAATATAGATTTGTATTTTTAAAGACATACAGTATATTTGAAATGTATTTTTAAAAATATTTTTCATATATTTTGTAATAAAAACGCATTTTAATTTTGAAATATATTGAATATGGCCAAAATTGTAGTATTTCAAATATATGTCAATATATTTAGGAAGAATATTTTTTAAATATGTTTCAAATATATTTTTCTTCCATAGGGGCAGTCTCCTGGTTATTGTTTGTAGAGATTTCAGCTGGCATCTTTTTTGAGGAATTTGTAACAATTTAGTCTCTTTAACCACTTAGCGACCATCCACCCGCAATGTACAGCAGACGGGCTACCATTGTAGGCAAATCGGCGTACCCGTTTCTGTTGCGTACATGCATGCCCCCCCCTCCCGCTCAGCAGGACATTGATTCACAGCTGGATCTGCTGATCGGCTCAGTCTGATCACAGCCCAGAGCTTTGTGTTGACAATCAGAGTACAGAGAGAACAATCTCTTTGTTTCTCATGCCTGCAAAGCAGGGATGAGAAACATAGAAATCTCTTAGTAAAAGCAGCACACTTTACACACATTACACATAGTTAGGCACACATTTAACCCCTTGATCTAGACTGCACTAGGGTATTTCCGTTAGACTCCGGCTTAGCTGTCCGAACACAGATCCACGGGCACCACCGCTGACCATACAAGACGAGATAGCACCAGACTTGTATTAAAACAGGAAATAGACTGCTTTATTTTAACACAGACACAAGATGTATACACAGGGCGGGACAATACATTTAGTAACAAGAGACACATCCCAACAGACAGTCCCGTCAGGAGGGCTGCTGGAAACCCCCCCCCCCACCAAGTCAATACACATAAACACATACATCCCATAATAGTTTGCTCACAAGCAAGACACAATAGAACAATGGGACCACTTGGCAGTAAACAATGAACAACCCCCACACCCCACCTATACATGTCTACACAATAGTAGGACATTTCACCCTGTACCCCTAACAGGCATAGGGTGACTTACACATAGGAGGGATATGGGGAGCTGAGACAGGGGTCTCCCCGTCTCTCCAAAGGGGGCTGTGTTCCATGGGCCCCCCACCCAAAGTGACTCCCATCACAAGGGGTCTCCAAACTTTCCAAACAAAGGGCCAGTTTATTGTCCTTCAGAGTTTTGGGGGGCCGGACTGGTTTCACCAGCTGTCTTCTCTCCCTGGCGCCAGCATCTTTAGTGTGGGCACCCGGCTGTGATAGCTTGCGGCTTCACAGCCTGGTGCCCACTGCGCATGCGTGAGAAACGCTGAGCTTTGTGAATGGCCCCGCAGTCTTCTGGGACCTGTCACGTGTCCCAGAAGACTACGGGGAGGGAGGGGGGATGAAAACTTCCACTTCCGATCGCCTAGGCAATTGCAGCAGAAGTGGGAGTGGGTACCTGTCAAATTCAGGTACCTGCACACCAAAGGTGCCAATCCTTAATGGGGAGCGGGGGAACAAAGCATTAACGTGGAACTTCCACCTTTTAAATAGGAAGTTCACTTCACTTTACTTCACTTTAAATAGGAAGTTCATGGGAGGAGCAAGGATTTCAAAGTTCAAGACAAACCAGGTTCAAGGCATGATCATTCAAGGAATTGTGCAGGGAGCTCTGCCAGCATTCCGGGAGCACTTAGTAAGAAGAGACATCGCCAGACACAACAAAATCTGCAGGTTCAGATCCTGGCCCTGACACTAGCTATCTTGATGAGGAAACTGAGAAGATGTTTGTACTGAGAATCTTGAAGGGAACTCTGAAATTGAGTCTCGTACCACATGATTAAGGAGAGATGTTACAGGTCGACTTTTTATATCTGTCTTCCTGTCTCGGTCTTCCTTCTGGAGAGATGAGAATGCTCAAGAGGTGAGGAAGAGTGATTTCATTTTCAGAGCGAGATCTGGATATTCTGTTTGAATGCAGTCATCATCATGCTGCACCTAACGCCAGGTGGGCTTGCTCCTAGTTAGGAGACACTGAATGTCCTAAAAGACCGACAGAATGGGCTCCAAGACTTTTTGGCACCTTTAGTAGCCCAAGAACTTGGACTGCTCCTGGGAGAGGCTGAATCCGGGCAGATTCTGCCCAAAGGGAGAGGTAGGGACATAACTGCTTTGCTTCGCTTGTGCATGAGGGAAAAAAGGCAATTGCTGGGGGACCATAACCTTTTTTTTGCTATTCACTGGTCCTGAAGAGGTTAGAGGCAGAGCCAGGGGTGGACTTATAACTCATGGGGCCCCCAGGCAATAGGAGATCATGGGGCCCCTATGTCCTTGTCCAAACTTAAAAGAGCCTATGAAAAAGGTACCAGGGGCATCTCATGGGGCCCCCTACTGACCCCGGGCCCTCGGGCAGTGCCCGAGTTTCCAAATGGTCAGTCCGCCCCTGGGCAGAGCTTTATCACAGGTGTGTAGGCACCAGGAAAAAGGAATTTGGAGATTTGGAGGAGGCTGAGAGCAATAGAGGAGATATTTTTGAATTAAGAATATATACTTGAATACATTTTCTTTAATGTCACGTTAAGGTGCATTGAATACATAATAAGACATTAGCATAGTTGCAGCACTTTCTGGATGGCATTAGTAACTTAACCAAGTTATTTAACATATTGCGTGGAATTGCCTTTGGTGATCTGCAACCATGGTACATTGTGCTCTGCTCTTCAGACTGTGGAGTAGCAAACGGGAAAACATCCAAACACGGATGGCACTAACCTTATTTTAGAGAAATTGAAGTCAGTCAGCTGAAAAAAATCCAACTAAGCTCTTTCTAGGTCCTTTTAGAACAGTCACCCTGGGGATTCAGTTGCTAGCTACTAAGTCATAAGTGAAGGTTGGATGAAACCATTGACAATCATATTCTGTGCATTGTGACAGTGCTATGCCTTGTCAAAAGGAAAGATCCATAAGCCGCACATCAAAGGCAGACCTATGTGCATTAGGTGAGATGAATGGCAGCCTCAGCCTGGACTCCAGCCAGGCCATGCCTCGTGGCCTAGCTAGAGTGCGGGCTAAGGCTGTGTAATGCCTATGAAATGTGTTGGCCTTGGACCCTTTGTTTCTTGGGTAATTTTTACAATAAAGCATTGTACCCAAATGACAGGGGCATGAGAGGTGACTGATGTGTCTCTTTCTCTAGGTCAAAGGAACAAAGTCACAAGATATTCTGCTGAGAGCAAGATAAATACTTGTTTATGGAAAGAAACGTGCTTATGACATCTAGTAACCTCACATTAGGAGACAAAAAAAACCTGTTTAAGGACATCTAAGTTAGAAATCCTTAAGTCTGGGGGAGATGAAAAGAGGTTTTGGGGTAGATAAGAAGGAAAAGTGTGACTTTTCAGATAACGAATATGGTGGTTGAACGTGACTCTGTTATCCTCGAGGAACCCTTCTGCTAGCTCCTGTGGTGGGTATGGCGCCACCCACTATTGGACATCTTCCAGAAAATGGGTTTATATGGAGGAAGTCTGGGCGAGACCAGTAGAAGTCCCCCCTTCCCCTTTAGTGGCCAGAGGATGCTCTGACGCTGGGATTTTTGCCAAGGCTATATGGGCTCATCGACTGGTCGCGCCTGCGGCTTCTCCATTACCCCCCGGGCAGTTTGGTTCTGATGGGATTTGTTCCTCCCAGCTTCCACATAGCTTCGGTAATGTATTAATTCTATGCTGTGACGCTGTCCAATGATGTGTCTATTTCATGCTGTAATGCTCACATTATTATTGGTGTGTGTTATTATGCAGATTGTGATGACTATAAGATATATCCTCCTGTGTCGTGTGATAATAAAAGTGGAGGTTTTGACAGTGCAAGAATATTGCAGTTGGATTTTGTTATTTCTTGGAGTGCCGGGTGAATGCTATGATGTGCCAGGGCAGGTATTCATTTGGTAGTTGGTCTTTCACAATGCGTAGGACATGTAATGGTTTAAATGCTGATTAAAAGGTACCTGCATGACTACATGTTGATTGTGTGTGTGTATATGACTTGTTTTTAGTTATTGCACCCAGCATTTTTTATTACAGGCTGCCATTCATCTCACCTCATGCACATGGGTTTTCCTTAGATGTGTGGCTTATGGATATTTCCTTCTAACATTGCTGCAGCTTGGAGCTAGGATGAGCTCCCTATCCCTGTCAGCGGTCTAGTTTGGACTTCACCTCCCTACCTGAGCAGTGCTTAATTTTGTCTTTTTGGGTCACAGTGCTATGCCTTGTCATGGTATCTGCTGCTGCTAGACTCATACACCTTACCAACCGATCAGCGACTGCTGCCCCTCTCTGCCAATCTCTTCACTGGCTTCCACTAATCCAACGTATAAAATTCTAAATACTAACCACAGCTTACAAAGCCATCCACAACACTGCCCCTAGCTACATCACCAACCTCAACCACAGATATCACCCAAATCGCCCACTCCGCTCCTCCCATGATATCCTCCTCTCTAGCTCCCTCATCACCTCCTCCCACGCTCGCCTCCAGGACTTCTCCAGAGCCTCTCCCATCTTCTGGAACTCCCTTCCACAGTATGTCCGGTCAGCCCCCACCCTGTCTGCCTTTAGGCGATCTTTGAAAACTCACTTATTCAGGGAAGTCTACCCCACCTCCACCTAAGAACTGTGCTTGAATCACCTCCACCAGATAATCCTCCGCAGCTATCACCTTTTGTATCACCTCCCCCTTCCTTTAGATTGTAAGCTCCACGAGCCGGGCCCTCCTATTCCTTCTGTACTGAAATGTATTGTAATTGTATCGTCTCCCTTATATTGTAAAGTGCTGCACAAACTGTTGGCGCTATATAAATCCTGTATAATAATAATAATAATGGTATTAGAAGGGGTATATGTCACACAAGGTTCTCAATGGTGCAGGTTGAGAGGCTCCAGGATTGGTAACTCCAGAACTGGGTCCTGGAATCCGGAGAATTCAAAACTTTTCAAAGCCTCTGAACTCCAGTACCCAATCCAGGATTTACGAAATCAAATTACCAAACAAATGTAAAAACTGTTTTCTCCACTAAGAATAGCCATCCTGGAGCCCCACGACCTGCACCATTGAGAACCTTGTGACATATACCCCTTCTGATACCATGAAAAGGTGTAGCACTGTCACAGCTTGGATATAATGAGCAAGGCAAACAGCAGTGATGGCTTGCCAAATCTGACATTGTTGCAGCTTGGAGCTAGGATGAGCTCCCTATCCCTGTCAGCGGTCTAGTTTGGACTTCACCTCCCTACCTGAGCAGCACTTAATTTTGTCTTTTTGGGTCCCAGTGCTATGCCTTGTCATGGTATCAGAAGGGGTATATATCACACAGGGTTCTCAATGGTGCAGGTTGAAGGGCTCCAGGATTGGTAACTCCAGAACTGGGTCCTGGAATCCAGAGAATTCAACCTTCCCAAGACTTTTCAAAGCCTCTTAACTCCAGTACTCAATCCAGGAGTAACCAGTCGAAACCAAATTGCCAACTAAATGTAAAAACTGTTTTCTCCACTAAAAATAGCCATCCTGGAGGCCCTCAACGTGCACCATTGAGAACCTAGTGTGACATATACACCTTCTGATACCATGAAAAGGTGTAGCACTGTCACAGCTTGGATATCATGATCCAGGCAAACAGCAGTGATGACTTGCCAAATCTGACATTGTTGCAGCTTGGAGCTAGGACGAGCTCCCTATTCCTGTCAGCGATCTAGTTTGGACTTCATCTCCCTACCTGAGCAGCGCTTAATTTTGTCTCTTTGGGTCACAGTGCTATGCCTTGTCATGGTATCAGAAGGGGTATATGTCACACAGGGTTCTCAATGGTGCAGGTTGAAGGGCTCTAGGACTGGTAACTCAAGAACTGGGTCCTGGAATCCAGAGAATTCAACTTTCCCAAGACTTTTCAAAGCCTCTGAACTCCAGTGCTCAATCCAAGAGTTACCAGTCGAAACAAATTGCCAACTAAATGTAAAAACTGTTTTCTCCACTAAGAATAGCCATCCTGGAGTCCCTCGACCTGCACCATTGAGAACCTAGTGTGACATATACCCCTTCTGATACCATGAAAAGGTGTAGCACTGTCACAGCTTGGATATCATGATCCAGGCAAAGAGCAGTGATGACTTGCCAAATCTTATCAACCAATCAGATTTAATCTTGCTTTTTTGTAATTACAGTAGTTTGAAATATAACAAGTGAACTATTCTAAGAACTGTTTAGTTTGCTTCTATAAAATTAGAGCAGTTCATAGAATATCCACAAATTAAACCTCTTGCTTCAAAAAGTTGTATTGAAAGTTTATGTATCCACAACAATTATTCAGTACATCTCACAATTGTAACGTACCTGGTGGTGGAGCCTGATGTGGAGAGAGGGTGTTCTCTCTCCACTCCTGTTTGGGACCCCTGATAGGGTAGACAGGAGGTATCGAGCTGGGAGGGACACGAGTGCCTGACGGGTCTGCGGTGACAGCTGCCATGTGAAGACCCGGAACACCAGGATGCAGGTACCATGATGCAAGTGAGCATGTGCAGCAGCAGAGAGGTGTAGTTGAGATGCGGATGACCATGGCAGCTGATAGCCAGAGGTAGTCACAGGCAGGAGAGGTAGAATAGTCAGGCAGGCAGGGTCATGATCAATCGAACAGATCAGGTACAGAGGAATAGACAAGCGGATAGTCAAAGGGAGAGCCGGGTCGGTGCAGGCGGAGTTCAGTCATAGTCAGAGTCAAGCAGGTAGATCACAGGATTCTGTTAGGGATCCGGGTATGACCAGAAATGTGTGGACTGACACAGGGAAGTAGCAGGCTTCAGGAACACAGGCGTAGTCAGGCTGGAGAGGTGGAATGGTCAGGCAGGCCGTAAGGTACTGTCAGGTGCCGCCTGGCAGTGTCTCTAGCAGCCCACAGCACGGATTTCCTCAGGGCGCGGGGTCTAAGTCCCAGCCTGCTATTCACCAGGGCCCCTGATAGTGGGGATGGACTTGGTGCAGACTGGAACCAGGTCGCGACCCCTGAGTGCGTCCGGCTGTGGTAGAGAGTACTGGCAGGGGAGTGCAGGAGACGGTCAGCAGAGGTCAGGATCAAGCAGGGTCAGCAACGAGGCAGGAACACAGGATACCAGGTACAGGGGCTCATGGGAAACATACACCAAGGCACTGATCACAGGCCTGGTCATTCCTTAAATACACCTCCTGCAATCAGCCCCAGGTGTTGGCTGACTACAGGAGTGAGCTTCTGGCTGTTAAGAGCACCCGCTGGTCAGCCCTGGTACTGCAGCCCACACGGCAGGTGAGTCCCACCACCAGTGCTGAGTCCATTCCTGACAGATTCAGGATACAGATATAGCACACAGTAGACCAGAAGGCACCATTCTGTTTGCAGCAGGGGTTTAAATAGCCCACCAGTGCAGTGTGCGCATGCGCACCGGCACGGCCATCGGGAACCCCACGTTGGCGCACAAATGTGCACAGATGCAAAGCTCTTCTTCCCTGACACAATACTGTACATGCAAATTTCTCATGTGCATATATTGTGAGATGTACAGAAAAATACTTGTGGGTCTACCAGAAATCAAATGAGCTTCTAACATACAGTGCAATGAAATCCCAATCTGTGTTATGCACCTTGCTCTTTTTCCCCAGCCGGAAGGGGGAGGTGTTCTGTAGTCTTGTCCTATGATTACAATCTAACTCTATAGGTAGAGTACAGTGAGTAAGAACTGTCACCCTACGACAGGAAGTGTTTTACTGGCAGAATCAGCCAGTGGAAATAAAGGATAAAATAGGTGAGTAAAGAAAACAAATGCAGTCACCACAACTAAGGATGCGTAAGCAGCAAGTTTATTACATTTTTGTTCTTTAGATTAGATACATTGTAAACAAGGGAATAACAGAATTACGTAGTTTAGTCTCCAATCATGTTGCAGATCACCTGTTCTGTAAAATATTAAACATGTGGTGGGATTGTATCTGTTTGAAGCAATGGTGAATGTATTTGTCTGCAGTTGAGTCTCCCTGGATGATGTAGGCAGTGACCTGCAAACACTTTATAATTGATGTGTCTTTTAATATTTTCCAGAGCTCGCAAGGAGTAAGAATGACCTCATCTCCAAAGCTCGGCTAAAAACACTGAAGATGACGCTGGTTATTGTGGTATCTTTCATGGTGTGTTGGACCCCTTACTACCTGTTGGGAATATGGTATTGGTTCCAACCAGAGATGATCCACCTGACTCCCGAGTATATCCACCACAGCCTGTTTCTCTTTGGCCTCCTGCACACCTGCACTGACCCTCTGGTTTATGGATTATACACCCCTTCATTCAAAGAGGATTTGCGCACATGGTTTAGGAGACTTGGAGGTTTGCTGACAAGGAAAGCCAAGGACAGCAAGCCCCTTGCAGACTCTGAGATGAACATCAAAGACTTTACCTCCATGGATGGGCCAACAACTACTGCCACCACAGTACAGTCTGTCTTTTGAAACCAGTTTTGCCCACTTTGAATTTTCACTGTGCGGCTGTCTTCAAAATCTAGAAAACATATGAGATCTATTTTATCAGGTTGTTACATCCTTTATTGAATAAGAAAAGTTCTCAGGTTGCTAATCTCCATAATTCTTTCATCTCGAAATAGGATAAGGCTAGCCATACATGCTTAGATTTTTCTTGTTCTGCCCCACAGGATCATTGAAAAAAATCAGTGAATTCCCCATCCACGCTAAACAGCATCAGGAATCTACACTGCTGGCATTGTATCCAAAGGAATATTAAAGGCTTAATTACAAAAACATATCATACCAGGGGTGGACTGACAACTCATGGGGCCCCTGTCTACTTGCCCACACTCAAAGCACACCCAAAAAAGCCTACAAAAAGGTACCAGGGGCATTTCATGGGGCCCCCTACTGACCCCAGGCCCTCGGGCAGTGCCCGAGTGCTCGAATGGTCAGTCCGCCCCTGCATCATACTTACCTCCTCTCTGCAGTGGTTTTGCACAAAGCAGCCCAGATCCTTCTCTTCTCAGGTTCCCTGCCGGCTCTACTGGCCCCTCCCTCCCTTTGGGTGCCTTCACAGCAAGCAGCTTGCTATGGGGGCACCCTCGGCTCCGTGTGTCTATTCACACACGTAGCTGTGGCTTGGCAACACCCCCTCTCTCTTCTCATTGGCTCACTAGCTGTGATTGACAGCAACAGGAGCCAATGGCTCTGCCAATGAGGAGAGGGAGTCCTGGGATTGCCGTAACTCCATGCACATTGAGAAGGGGCTTATGTGAGTATCTGGGGGGCTGGGGGAGCTGCTGCAGAGGGAAGGTTTTCTTACCTTCATGCACAGAATGCATGAAGGCAAAAAAACCTTGAGCCTTTACAACCACTTTAAACAGCCGGAGCACCCATAGCTGCTTGAATACCCAAACAGTGACTGCATCTAATTGGATACGGCCAACAATTTTCTGTCCGGCTTCTTCGAAAATTCATATTGACCATTGTTGAGCTGTGCATGACCATCTTAAATCTACCTGCCAATCTTGGGAGGCGTAGCTATTCACCTGTGTGCATCACCTTAAAGAAAGGTCTATAAGAGTGTATCAGTTGTTCATAAATGGGGAAAACCATGTTGAAGCTCACAAAAACACAAGCTGACAACAGCACACTCCAAAAGCTACTACATTATTATTATTATACAGTATTTATAAAGCGCCGATAGTTCGCTCAGCGCTGTACATTACAAAGGGGGACAGAACATGTGACAGAACAATACCAATACAATGCAAAACATGAGGGGATCGAGGGCCCTGCTCTTTCGAGCTTACAATCTAGGAGGGAGGGGATGGTGGCAGAGGAGGAGATAGCTGTGGGGGATGGAGTGGTAGGAAGAGTGGAGGAGGCCGGTAAGTTAGCAGGGGGTGGGGTAGGCTTCCCTGAAGAGATGGGTTTTCAGGGTGCGCCTAAAGGAGAGGAGAGTAGGTGATAATCTGATGGGTTGGGGCAGGGAGTTCCAGAGGATGGTTGACACCCTGGAGAAATCCTGGAGGCGGGCATGGGAGGAGGAGACCAGGGAACTAGAGAGAAGGAGGTCTTGTGAGGAGCGGAGTGTGCGTGTTGGGTGGTACTTGGATATTAGGTCAGTGATGTAGTTCGGGGCAGTATGGTGGACGGCTTTGTACGTCAGTGTTAGGATTTTGAATTTGATCCGTTGCGCAATCGGAGGCCAGTGGAGGGATTGGCAGAGGGGGGTGGCGGAGATGGAGCGGTTGGAAAGGTGAATTAGTCTGGCAGCCGTATTCAGGATGCACTGAAGCGGGGATAGCCAGCGGCGAGGCAGGCCAGTGAGGAGGGAGTTGCAGTAGTCGAGTCATGATATGATGAGGGAGTGGATGAGCTGTTTAGTGGTTTCTGGGGTTAGGAACGTGCGGATTTTGGCAATGTTGCGGAGGTGGAGTCTGCATGAGTTTGTTAAAGATTGGACTTGGGGCTGGAAGGATAGGTTGGAGTCCAGAATGACACCAAGTACTCTGGCCTGCGGGGCGGGTTTGATGGTGGCGTTGTTGGATGTGATGGAGAAGTCAATGGGGGGTGGTGTCCGGGATGGGGGGAAGACAAGAAACTCGGTTTTGGAGAGGTTCAGTTTGAGGAAGTGGAGCGACATCCAGTCTGATATGTCGCTCAGTAGGTGTGTGATTCGGGCAGAGACCGAAGGGGTGAGGTGGGGGGTTGAGAATTAGTCTCTCTCAGACAAATTCCAGTGTTTGTGCTGTTATTGGCTTGTGTTTTTGTGAATGAGGGCACTGCTCCCCAGCAGCTGTCAATCATGCAACTGAAGTCACAGCTTAAGTCACATCTGGAGGCTGTGGGAGGCTGAAGGCTGTAGAAGGAACTGTGGCAGGTTGTGAGCTTAGTCACATTGTCAGATTGCAAAAAAGACACAAGTCCATCTAGGTTGTAGTTCAACCAACTTTCTAGCGGGGCCGGATCTAGGGGGTGCTAGACAGCAGACAGTCCCATCAGGAGGGAGGGCTGCTGGAGACACCCCCCCCCACACACACACACACACACTAAGCTAATACACATAAACACACACATCCCATAATAGTTTGCTCCCAAACAATAGAACAATGGGATGAAACCACATAACATCAATCAACAACCCCCCACCCCAATATTAGGACAGAACACCGAGTACCCGGAGGAAACCCATGCAGACACAGGGAGAACATGCAACTCTAGGCAGGTGGTGCTGTGGTTGGGATTTGAACTGATGACCCTAGTACTGCCAGGTGGAAGTGCCAACCATTTATCCACTGTGCTGCCCATCCCCAATGGTCATGCATTTTTCTTCCGCTTCTGGTAATGCAATAATGGAGGAAAACAAGATCAGTGTGAAAGGGCCCCGCAACAACCCACCTACTGTATATCAGGGCAGGGGCGGACTGACAATTCATGAGGCCCCTGGGCAATAGGGGATCATGGGGCCCCTGTGTCCTTGCCCAAACTCAAAAAAGCCTATGAAAAAGGTACCAGGGGCATCTCATGGGGCCCCTACTGACCTCGGGCCCTCGGGCAGTGCCCGAGTTTCTAAATGGTCAGTCCACCCCTGTATCAGGGGTATAAGCAGGCATTTTTTTTTTATTTAGTTTGTTTCTACAAAGTAAGTTAAAAAGTTGGCCATTTCATGGGCTGAACCAGGGGCAGACTGACAACTCATGGGGCTCCTGGGTAATTGGGGATCATAAGGGCCCCTGTGTCCTCACACACACTCAAACCACACCCAAAAAAAGCCTATGAAAGGTACTAGGGGCATCGTATGGGGCCCCTATTGACCCTGGGCCCTCAGGCAGTGCCCGAGTGCCCAAATGGTCAGTCCACCACTGGGCTGAACAGAAAGCAGCCTGTAAGCCCAGAAGAAGGCCGATATCCACTTTATGTAGGTAAAAGGAGGAAAATCTGCTGCTAATAACAAGATACCTGGAAAGAAGCTTTTTACTTTTTCTGTTTGTCTCTCATGGGTGAGCCTAGCTCTGGAAATGCGTTCTTTTCTCTGAGAGTCCAATTAGAGTAATTACCGGAACCTTATCACAATTCTCCACTGAACATTTTCCAGATACTGAGTTCTATATATACACATACATGCCCTTCCTGGCCTTCTCTGTGAATTATGTTTATTACGTTGGTGCATGTAAGAATGTTTGTTTTTTTTATCTGTTTGGCGCATGAAATGAAATGAAATCTGAAGTCACACTGTCATATCTCAGAGATCCCTGGGGTCTAATTGGCACAAGTAAAGTATTTTTGTATTCACTAAGCAAACTTAAATCTACTGTAGTGTTTTCTTGGATGATGTGAGCAACAGAATACTGTGACAATTATACGTATATCAGAAAGTAGTTTACAGTAATGGGTATTAAGTACTTAGCGAGAGTTTTCATGAGAACAATCCTGGTAAGCGACTACCTTGGTCTGAACAGGGTTAACATGGACTGCGGTTGCGGCTCAACTCCCACTATGGGGTTATACCTAAAGCAGGGCTGACATGTAGGAAGCACCACAGAGGACACACAGACACCTCCTCAGCTGGCCGCTGCACACAAAGCCGCATTGAAGGTACAACGGCACCCTCTCTCTTTCACCAGCTGGCACACTGTGACAGCCAAACAGTCCCACTCTGTAGCGGCGGTGGATTGGGATGTCTCTTTGCTGGACAAGATTCCTCTTTGCTGGAAGGGATGTCTCTTTGCTGGATGGGATGTCTCCTTGCTGGATTGGGATGTCTCTTTGCTGGACAGGATGCCTCTTTGCTGGACATGATGTCGCTTTGCTGGATTGGGATATCTCTGTGTTGGACAGGATGTCTCTTTGCTGGGATGTCTCTTTGCTGGAAGGGATGTCTCTTTGCTGGATGGGCTGTCTCTTTGCTGGATGGACTGTCTCTTTGCTGGATGGGATGTGTCCTTGCTGGATTGGGATGTCTCTTTGCTGGACAGGATGCCTCTTTGCTGGATGGGATGTCTCCTTGCTGGATTGGGATGTCTCTTTGCTGGACGGGATGTCTGTTTGCTGGGTGGGGATGTCTCTTTGCTGGACTGGGCTGTCTCTTTTCTGGATTCCCATCTAACAAAGAGACATCCCCATCCAGCAAAGACATAGCCCAGTCCAAGAAGGGACATCATATCCAACAAAGACATCCCAATCCAGCAAAGAGACTGCCCAAACCAGCAAAGAAACACCCCAATCCAGCAAAGAGACATCCTGTATCTTTGTGGATTAGGATGTCTCTTTGCTGGATGGGGATGTCTCTTTGCTGGATTGGCATGTCTCTGTTTTATGGGGATGTCTGTTTGCTGGATGGGGATGTCTCTTTACTGGATTGAAATGTCTCTTTCCTATATGGGGATGTCTCTTTGCTGGATTGGGATGTCTCTTTGCTGAATATATAGGGGACACTGTGATTAGATCTCTAGCTGCACTGTGATATAAAGGGGGCTGCACTGTAAAGGGGCACTGTAATTAATACAGTGCGCCTTTACAGTGCAGTCCCCTTTATATCACAGTACTCCTTTACATTACAGTGCGGAGGACTGACTCCGTGAATATTCCGTCATCAACTGCCCCTGCAAACGCCCTTGCACCCCCTACCGCCGGAAAAATTGATTGCTCAGTCTAAAATACCCGGGCCTATTTTTTGTCCCAGTCTGGGCCTGCCTGTGATGCTGCAAAATCCCTGACCCTCTGTCCAGACAGTGCTGATTGGCCCTGTGTTGATCACGCGCACTCTTACAAGATAAAAACTGAGCATGGCCAGCTTGCCCCCAAGGCTCTGTTCTTTCAGCAGATGGATTGGGGACAGTAGAAGAAGGGGAGAATAAGAGAAGACAGGATCAAACAGCCTTTTTACACAATGCGGAAGATTAACCCCTTAGGTTCCAGAGTGAGTATAACAAGCATGCTTTACTGCATCTACAGACTGAGTTTACTGCTGTGGGTTTAGCAACACTTTCAGTTTTTGCAGCATTTTCGTTTGTTAAACACATTTATAAAATTATTTTATGTGTGAGGTTTACATAAAACCCCCAGACAGAATATATTGTCTGAATGCAGACATCCTGTAGAATAAAATGGTGGTTAGTTTACATTTCATAGTTTCAATAGCTTATCAAGCACACATTTCCAGTAATGGATTGACTAAAGTTAATTTCAGGGCACATAAAATATATTACCCAGTTTTTCAGCAATAGAGCGTTTTTACAGCAAAAAAACTCCTCTAGAAACTCACTAGTCCTTGGGGGGTTTAGCTTTTTTTTTGGTAAAAAAAAGTCCAAAAACACTGGTTTTCAGCATTTTACCACATTTTTCAGCGGTTTTCAACATTAGAGCGTTTTTCCAGCTAAAAAACTCCTGTAGACACCCACTAGTTCTGGGTTTTTTTTCCAGCCAAAAAACGTTGATTCCAGTCTATGTGTGTATGGACACATAGGAGAACACGCCGGGGATGGACACATAGGAGAACACGCCGGGGATGGACACATAGGAGAACACGTCGGGGATGGACACATAGGAGAACACGCCGGGGATGGACACATAGGAGAACACGCCGGGGATGGACACATAGGAGAACACGCCGGGGATGGACACATAGGAGAACACGCCGGGGATGGACACATAGGAGAACACGCCGGGGATGGACACATAGGAGAACACGCCGGGGATGGACACATAGGATAACACGCCGGGGATGGACACATAGGATAACACGCCGGGGATGGACACATAGGATAACATGCCGGGGATGGACACATAGGATAACATGCCGGGGATGGACACATAGGATAACACGCCGGGGATGGACACATAGGAGAACACGCCGGGGATGGACACATAGGATAACACGCCGGGGATGGACACATAGGAGAACACGCCGGGGATGGACACATAGGATAACACGCCGGGGATGGACACATAGGAGAACACGCCGGGGATGGACACATAGGAGAACACGCCGGGGATGGACACATAGGATAACACGCCGGGGATGGACACATAGGAGAACACGCTGGGGATGGACACATAGGATAACACGCCGGGGATGGACACATAGGAGAACACGCCGGGGATGGACACATAGGAGAACACGCCGGGGATGGACACATAGGATAACACGCCGGGGATGGACACATAGGATAACATGCCGGGGATGGACACATAGGATAACACGCCGGGGATGGACACATAGGAGAACATGCCGGGGATGGACACATAGGAGAACATGCCGGGGATGGACACATAGGAGAACATGTCGGGGATGGACACATAGGATAACATGCCGGGGATGGACACATAGGAGAACATGCCGGGGATGGACACATAGGAGAACATTCCGGGGATGGACACATAGGATAACATGCCGGGGATGGACACATAGGAGAACATGCCGGGGATGGACACATAGGAGAACATGCCGGGGATGGACACATAGGAGAACATGCCGGGGATGGACACATAGGAGAACATGCTGGGGGGTTTACCGGCTGTAGAAAAAAAATGTCAAAAGCCAAAAACAGCCGCTGTAAAAACGTCCCGTGTGCAGGAGGACTAATTGAGCAGTCTGAAGATAGAAGCCGATTGGCTGCCATGCACGGCTGCACCAGAATTTGCACTCTCCAGTTTTAGTAAGGCCGGCCATACATTATACAATTTTCTTGAGAATTTTGCTTTAGATTAACCAAAAACCATATAATATGAGGTCAAACCTAAACAACAATTTCAATTGTATCCAATTAGGTAGGCTCTTGCACTACTAAATCTAAAGGAGATTGGGAAGAAATTGAATGAGATAGAGAGACAGAGAGGGGGGGGGGAGTGAGAGAGGGAGGGGGGGAGGGGGAAAGAAAGATGGAGAGAGGGGGGAGAGAGAGGGGGGAGGGGGAGAGAGAGAGGGGAGAGAGAGGAGATGGGGAGGGGGGAGAGAGGGGGGAGAGAGGGGGAGGGGGAAGAGAGGGGGGAGTGGGGGGAGAGAAAGGGAGAGAGAGAGACCAAACCTCCCATCCCCCCATACCATACTAATAAATCTAAAGGAAATTGGGCAGAAATTGAACAAATGAGAGAGAGAGGGGGAGAGGGGGGGAGAGAGAGGGAGGGGGAGAGAGAGAGAGGGAGGGGGAGAGAGGGGGGGAGTGGGGGGGAGAGAGAGAGACCAAACCTCCCATCCCCCCATACCATACTAATAAATCTAAAGGAAATTGGGCAGAAATTGAACAAATGAGAGAGAGGGGGGAGAGGGGGGGAGAGAAGAGGAGATAGAGAGAGAGACCAAACCTCCCATCCCCCATACCGTACTACTAAATCTAAAGGACATTGGGCAGAAAGTGAACAAATGAGGGAGGGGGGGCGATAGAGAGGGGGGAGAGAGAGAGGGGAGGGGGGAGAGAAAGGGGGGGAGGGGTAGAGAGAGGGAGGGGAGGGAGAGAGAGAGAGGGGGGAGAAGGAGAGAGAAAGAGACCAAGCCTCCCATCCCCCCGTTGCATATACAAGTGGTAGAGAAAAGGTTCAAATAAAAAATTAGAAAAAACAGCTTTTGCTGCAATATTCACCTTCAAGATTTTTCCCTCGCAGTATTTTTTTCCTTCCACTAGATGTCCTCAGTCTGATGGTAAGCATCATTCAATCTACTTCCTCTGAGCCTAGGTCACGCCAGCCTGTGACTGAACAGTGAAAGGAGAAGCAGCACAGTGATGAGCTCATCTCCCAGTCTCTCTGCTTTCTCCTCCTATCAGCATGCTTCTTGTCAGCACATGAACTGATTAAATCCTTGTGCTGCTTCTTCCTCTCACACTTCGCCCTGTAGAAGGACTGCAAGAAGTTGAAACCAGGTCACATTTAAGTACTTACACTTGAATTTAAGAAATACATTTAATGATGCATTACTGATTACAGAGCAGAACTGATTTGTATTTTTTATTTCTTTCTAGAGGTTAACTCCGTTTTAGTTAGAGTGCCACATGCAAATTTAGCAAATGTTAGTGAGCCGAATAAATATGAAGCACCATTTCTAGATACATCTTTTTTTATCCCACTACCTCACATTTAGATACATTCAAACTGAAAATAAACTGTGATATACAAACAGGGAGCAGAATCCAGATGTTTTACATCCAAGCATCGTCTTCAATGTTGTGATCCTGGAACATTCCTGCTGGAGATGCTGGAGTTCACTTCTTGCTGCGTCTCACACATCACCTGATGAAAAAATGCAGCACTAAGACGTTTCTGACAACCACGAATCAGATTCAAGCCTACCAAGTGCAGTGCCCCTCTAGTTAGCCAGTGGGAGCTAGCTAGTTTTTTTTTAGGCAAAGTCTGAATGGCAGCCTGGGATGAGTCAGCTAGGTTACCCTAGGTCAGGGCTGAGGGCTCTGCAGGTCAGTTCCCCGATACCTCCCCCTGCTCTAGAAGCTTGAGAAGTTTATAGATGGCAGTGGGCAGGGATGTCTAGGGGCTGATCTGCATTTCTGAGGGATCTTGACCAATCTCCAAGCAGGAGGTTTGGCATGGGATCAGGAAAGCCCTCAGATATGATTAAGCCTGATCAGAAGAGAGTGGTTAGTGCAGGGGCGGACTGACCATTTGGAAACTCAGGCACTGGCCGAGGGCCCAGGGTCAGTAGGGGGCCCCATGAGATGCCCCTGGTACCTTTTTCATAGGTTTTTTTGAGTTTGGGCAAGAACACAGGGGCCCCATGATCCTCTATTGCCCAGGGGCCCTATGAGTTGTCAGTCCGCCCCTGGGTCAGTCTGTGTCAGGTGGAAAAAGGAGTAGGAGCCTGGAGCATGGAACCTGGGAGGGGGGCAGGTAAGGAGCCTACCTACAGGCTGGTTCTGGAAGAGGGGACCTCCACTGTGCCACTGTCTACTAAGAGGGACATGTTGAGCAGCAGCGAAGGAGAAAGCCCAGCAGAAGGCCTGAAGGCAGCCACCAACCCAAACAGCTTTCAGGAAGGACAGTGTGAGTAACTATACACCCCCTGTGCTGGATAAGGGGAGAGGGCAGTCAGGTGGAGAACCCAACTAGCTCCTCGGCCGGGACTGTTTAATCATTGGCAGCTTCTGGGTCCCCTTGGTCAGGGAAGAGGATTCATCTGGGGTCTGAGGAGGTAGACTGGACAGCTGGAGTGCTCTCAAAGAAGAGACAGATTTTGCTTTTTGTCTATACAGTTCCTTGGGCATCCCATGCATCCCTCAACTCCATCCAAGTTCGATACTTAATAAAATTACAAAAACAAGCCTAAGGACTGGTTACTTTCTGAGTGTGCAAGAGTGGAGGAAGAAGATGTGTGTTGCCTAGCTGTGCAGGACTGTAGGGGGACCCAAAAACATAGAGACTCCAAAGATGGCAGTGCTACACAAGGAAGTGGTAATGTTCTTTATGGAGCAGGACGTTGAGAATGGAAGTAGAGTACTACCCCTTCGGGAGCCGCTGTAGTTCAACTGGTTCTTTCCCAAATCAGTGCAGAGGCTGCCAGGCACACAGCAACAGTCCGCTCATTTAGAGTCATTAGAACAATCTAGGGCAGCCTGTAAGAAGGAAGTTAGCTAAATAGGTGCTGCCCTGGATGGGAGAGTAGGGGCTGATGTCTTTTCTGGTTCTTTGCCTTTTGGCGGGATCTTTGGGTCCCACCCACTGCACCTGTGCTCATAAAAATGGACAGTGCCCATATGGAAGTAAAATATATTTGAAATATATTTAAAAAATATTCTTCCCAAATATATTGACCTATAGTTGAAATACTACAATTTTGGCCATATTCAATATATTTCAAAATATATTTTTATCTATATATGTATTTTTTTTTTTTTGCATGTTGAAATGTGTTTTTATTACAAAATATATGAAAGACGTTTTTAAAAATACATTGCAATTATACTGTATGTCTTTAAGAATACAAATCTACATTTTTGGAATGCATTTACAACTATATGTCAAAATATATGTTAAAATTACTTTTTTATATGTTAAAAACAAATCTGAGGAATATATTTAAAAAATATATATTTTAAAAAATACTTTTCAAATATTTTGTAATATATAAAAACCGCATTTCAGCATGCAGTATATATATATATATATATATATATGTATATATGTGTGTGTGTGTGTGTATATATATATATATATATATATATATTTATTTATTTATTGAATATGGCCAAAATTGTAGTATTTCAAATATATGTCAATATATTTGGGAAGAATATTTTTTAAATATATTTTAAATATATTTTTCTTCCATGTGGGTGGTCCAGGTCCAAGAGAGCCGCCGCGGTTGCTGCGGTTGCCATTGTCAAGCCTTGCTTCTTTTCCACAGTTCTGCTTATCTCCCTGGTTCCCCAAAGAGAGCTGTACCTGAGAGAGGTACAAGGATGCCACCATCTGTCACCCAGATTTGAAAACGTCTGAACTTGGGGGTTCTCCACTAAGACACCGGCTGCCGGAGAATGCCTTGAATGGACTTTGCAATTACATGGACTCTACCTTTGCAGGTACCCTGGGGCAGCATCAGGGGTGGACTGACAACTCATGGAGCCCCCGGGCAATAGGGGATCATGGGGCCCCTGTGTCCTTGCCCAAACTCAAAAAAGCCTATGAAAAAGGTACCAGGGGCATCTCATGGGGCCCCCTACTGACCCCGGGCTCTCGGGCAGTGCCCAAGTTTCCAAATAGTCAGTCCGCCCCTGGGCAGCATATAGCCTGGTTAGGAGTAGAGATTATGGAATTATAAACAGACTGTGCCATTGGCACTGTTCTCTCTACGCTTTGGATCTTTTGTCCTGTTTTGCACCTATTCAGTAAATCATTCAATCTTTGCCTTTTTGCCTGACCTGAAGTTATTCACAAAGGGGTGCAATGCAAGTAACCAAGGGTGAATGTCACCAGCACACCGAGGATCACCAATATGGGTCCAAAAGCTTTAATAAACCATCACATAGTTACCGCAAGGCAACGTTTCGGAGTCTCGCAGGACCCCCTTCATCAGGGTTTAATTATCATTTAATTTTGTGTATTGCTAGAGACTGTAAGAATTGTTTCTTAGGGAAGGAATTGTGAATATTTTGTTCCTTTCATATCTCAGCACTTTCTTCCTTCATTTGACAGCTGTCTTCTAACCACCATGGTCTGAGGATTCATATCGCTGGCTAGTCTCCAATCCACGCACGTATACAGAACGCACATGCTGAGCCAATACGCAACAAGGCATCTGCAAGCCTCCCACAGCACAGTCAGGGCCCTGGCACCAGCCTTTAAACAGCAGCCGTATTGGAACTTAAAGCAGAACTAAACTTTCTCAATCAACATGAACTATTTTGAATCCTTATGCTGCTGGCATTAGTCAATAGATTGGAAGGTAGATTATATTTTCTTGGGGTTTTTTTCCCACATTTTTTTCAGTTATTTCCTGGTTTCTGGCCTAGGCCAAAATGATGTCATACCTCCCAGGAGTCTTCATAGGAGGAGGGGCTTTCTCAGGTCAGGGGTCAGGCTTGGAGACCAGTAGCTAAAGTAGTATATGTATACAAGCATCCTGGTGGATGACGTGGGCTCACCTGAAGTGCGGGGTCCAAGCCGGTGTTCACCAGAACTCCTAACGGTGGCGATGGGTTTGGCTGCCTGTTAGTACCAGGTCATGGTCCTCAGGATTGTTCCACCAGGAGGTGAGCAAGCCGGGGTCCAGTAGCAGATATAGCAGGTAGGGATCAAGCGGTAGTGATGGGCTCAAACATCGGCCGTTCGTGTGTTCGGCAAACAGTGCGGGCGTTCAAGCGGACTATTCGCCCGCCATGCCCCACAATGCACTGCGCTCTGACAATGCTCTGCGATTGGCCAAACCATTGCATCTGACCATAGCTCAGGTGCAATGCTTTGGCCAATCACAGCACAATTGTCCCCGTCCCCTTTTGACATCATCAACTGGAGCATGCTGGGTTAATGATGTCACAAAGGAGCAGGAGCACTCGATTGATGTCATTGGGTGGCCCCGCCCCTTAAGATATTTAAGAACTGTCAGGCCAGCAGAGCTGTCAGTCGGTGGGAGTCAGCGTCGAGAGTGGAGTGTTTTGGTTTATTTTTCTTCTTTTTTCGGGTCGGAGGTGGCGGTGGGCATTGTGATTGACGTTGGATCTACTTCGGGGGACATTCTTTTTCTTTTTAATAAAGGACTTGTCAAAGACTGTCTGCTGTCGTTTTTTCAATACACTTTTTTTTTGTCAATGAGTAGCAGTACCCCGTACTCATTCACATGGAGGGGGGGGCGGCGGGATCTGGAGGCCCAGATTCCAATGTTAAAGGGAGCTTCTAGATTCCAATAAGCCCCCTGCCCGCAGACCCCCACAACCACAGGCCAGGGTTGTGGGGCAGTGGCTCTTGTCCCCATCAACAAAGCACCCCCCCATGTTGAGGGTATGTAGCCTGGTATGGTCAGAAGGGAGCGCCCCCCCCTTTCCTAACCTGCATGCTCAGATGAGGGTCTGGTATGGATTTTGGGGGGGACCCTACACCATTTTTTAAAACATTTTGGCATGGGGGTTCCCCTCAAAATCCATACCAGACCTAAAGGGCTTGGTATGGATGGGGGGCGGAGTCCACACCATTTTGTTTTCAAAATTCTTAATTGCCGTTAATTCTTTTTACATTCAGCTGTCAGTATCATACTGCACACTCAGATGCGGTAAGATACTGATTAGTGAACTGCTCTGGTTCGAAGTTTGCGGTCGAACTTTCGTTAGGTTCAAATGTTCGACCGCAAACCGAACAGGGGGGTGTTCGACCCATCACTATCAAGCAGAGAGTAGTCAGTAAACAAGCCAAAGGTCGTGGCAGCAGAAGTGACAAGAGAGATATTGGCTGGAGAGAGCACAATAATCTGGTAATCAGAAAGTGCAAACGCATGGCTCAAATAGGAAGTTCATGGGAGGAGCAAATGAGTTCAAGGTTCACCAGAAACAAGATTCAAGGCAAGATTGTCCCTAGGTAACACAAAAATCATCTGCCCCAACGGACACTGGCCAACACCCCCCCCCTTCCCCCTCCTGCGGAGAGAGCCCCCCCCCACCCCGGCGATAGAGAGAAAGACACTCATCTTTAAAGTTCCAGGCATCCCTGTGAACGGGAGTCAGACTCTACATTCACCATCAAGCAGCCCACAGCCTCTCTTGGATCCCACCTGGTTCCCATGGCACGCGTGTCCCTTCTTTCATCCATTCTTCTGAGGGGAGGTGCTGCCCCCCTGAAAAACGCCACCCTAGGCAAGTGCCTTGTTTGTCATGTGGTAAATATGCCCTTGCGCGTGCCTACACGTCTGAGGTAAGGACAGATGGATTCCAGGAAGTAAATACTATATGAATCATCTGCCCTTATTCAAGATGGCTGCAGCTAGAAATGCTAGGAGGGTGTTTTTAACCACTTCGAGTACGAACATTTTCACCCCCTTCCTGTCCAGGACAATTTTCAGCTTTCAGCGCTGTCACACTTTAAATGACAATTGCGCGGTCATGCAACACTGTACCCATATGAATTTTTTTAGCATTTTTTTGAGACAGATAAAAATTTATTTGGGTGGTATTTATTTACCACTGGGATTTTTTTTTTGCTATATAAATGAAAAAGTCCAAACATGTTTTTGAAAAAAAAAGTGTTTTTCTTATAAAATGTTGCAAATAAATAATCTTTTTTCAAAAATCTTGGCCAAAATGTATTCATATATCTTTTTAGTAAAAAAAAAAAAAAATAACCCAAATTAGTTTATAACCAAAAATTATAATTTTTCAATTTTTTTTTACAGTTTTATTTTTTGTTTTATATTATTATTTATGTATTTTTTAACATACTGTCACCCTAGCAGAAGTGTCACCATAGTGATACTATACTACTTGTGGGGGGTGATGACGATTTTTTTTGTTCTTTTTTTACACTACCCATAAAGGCTGTAAAAGCAATCATTTCTCCTATCTGGCTGCATTCTTGCAGCCATTGAGAAATACTGTGAGAGCTGTGATTGGTCACAGCTTGTCACATGGTACAAGGCTGTTGTGAATAGCCCTGTACCATGTGACCTCTGTGATCATTCACAGAATTCACACATAGTAAGCAATGATGTCAGAAGTGACATCTTCTTTACTACTGTTCATGTGATCACTGATTGGCCAATCAGTGATCACATGAATCAGGAGCTCACACTGAGGTCCCGTACAGCGATCGGTGTTCCCAGGGAGCGCGCCCAGGCAATGGATGCATGGGGGCGTTTAGAAACGTCCATCCGCCTCAGCAGCACTCCCGCCCAGCCGTTTATCGACATGGGCTGGACGGAAAGAGGTTAAAGCAATTTCTCAACAACATAAAGCATGGAGACATGGATGGATGGATGGGGGAGTTTGCTTTAAATATTAACCCCTTCACGCCGGCGCCCCCCGGCCCTTTAAGAGTTTCAGAATCCGGGAGGCGTGATGGGCGGGGTTTCAGGGATCATGTGACCGCCATGACGCGTCGTCATGGCAGTCACATGATCAGGAAAGGTCCCGATCGAAAGAAGAGACCAGGACCTTTCCGTGAGTACCAGACATGTGTGCTGGGAGCATGCAGGGCGCGCGCTCTCAATATATATGTATTTTGTATATAGAACGCAAATGTGCGGCCACTCGGCGTCTAGGCCCAGACGCCGGGAGGCCGCACATTTGAACGCGGCCAGCGTAAAGGGGTTAAAAATGAATGAAATAGCGCTGTCAGTTTGTGGCACTCTCAGTTTGTGGCGCTCTCAGTTTGTGGCGCTCTCAGTTTGTGGCGCTCTCAGTTTGTGGCGCTCTCAGTTTGTGGCGCTCTCAGTTTGTGGCGCTCTCAGTTTGTGGCGCTCAGATACAGTTTATTTCCACTTTAATCTTGTTTTAGAAAACTACAACACTGAGCGCACATTCTACATTTTCTCCTCTCCTGAGGTTCCATTCACAGTCAGGCGTTTTAATTCATGGGCGGAATCGCCGTGATTCTGCCCTCGATTTGAAAACGCACTGTGAAAAGGTGAAAACACACATTCACGTGATCAGGTGCCAATCTTTTCAATGGCACCTGAGAACGCGGAGAGTTTTTTAGGGGCGTCACACGTCCCGTGATTTTGTTTGCGCGACCGCGGCGCTCTTCTCGTGCGGAATAACATGCCGAGATTGTGGCAAGCACGGCTGGCGTTTTCCTTGTGCCATTGAAATTAATGGCACCTGAACAGGCGAATGAACATGTTCGTGGTTTCAAATCACGGGCAGAATCTCGCCGACTCCGACTGCGATTTGAGATGCCTAAGTGTGCATTGAGTCTGAAATTTAAGGCATACAAAAAGGTGATTACCGCGTGTTAGGGCTCGTTCACACTAGGCTGTTTTGCCAACGCTTGCCAAACGCCCCTATAGCTTTTGGCAAGTGTTGGTCCGGCGTTTGCGGAGCGTTATTAACGCTCGGCAAACGCTCCGCAAACGCCGCATGCGCGGTTTAGCGGCGGTTGCTAGGCGTTTGCCGAGCGTTAATAACGCCCCACAAACGCCTATAATGCAGTTTGAGTGGTGTTACCGCTCCGCAAACGCCCCGCAACCGCGTCGCAACCGCACCGCAAACGCCGGCCGGGCGTTTGCGGAGCGGCACCATAGACGAGAATAGGAGGCTTCAAAGCCTCCTGACTCGTCCAGAGGCGTCCGTTTTGCCGCGACGCGACGCAAACGCTCCCGTTAGAACAGCACCATGTGCTGTAATGTGCAGAATTGGCAGAGGCGTTTGGGAAGCGGTAAAAACGCTTCCCAAACGCCTCTCTGCCACCTGCACACAAGGCTAGTGTGAACGTAGCCTTAGAGATTTTTAAACGAAAGCTAATGGCTTAAAAGCATAAATGAATTCTGGTTAGTTGAGGCAAGGGTAGACACTGGACCTATGGACCGAGGGCCGGTTCACGCCATGAATCACCAGGAATGCACTTGTGTGTTCCTGTGCTATTCACATGTGATCTGGCTGCAGTGTGATTTCAGCCCATTCATTTACATGCACAGCAACCAGATCGCATGGTATTACTGTACCATAAGGAACATGGGTTTCTGGCACCTCGCCCTGGTGCGAATGGCCCTCAAGAAAAGTTTAACTTGTCTATGTGGAAATTTAGGAACCACCATTTTTGACTTTTTTGCAACTGCAGGCCCCGTGGCTTGCACACTTAGGCTGCTGTCACACTCAGGGTCGTCTTTAATATTGATTGGACCCTAGGCAAACATTTTCTTGCCCCTCCATGCAATTTCGCTCTTCACCTGCTCTGAGACAAACCAGCTAGACTCAAAATCAGTTTACTGCTGCAGATCAGGCAGTGATTGCAACTGGTTGCTAGAGGTTACAGCATATCATTATTGCTCACTGACTGGTTGCTAAAGGTTTCAGCACACACTATGGTTCACTGATTAGTTGCTAGAGGTTATTGCACATCACTACCGCTCACTGACTGGTTGCTAGAGGTTATTGCACATCATTACCGCTCACTGACTAGTTGCCCAGAGGATATTGCACATCATTACCCCACACTGATTGGTTGGTAGAGGTTACTGCACATCCTTACTGCTCACCGATTGGCTGCTATAGGTTACTGTGCATCATTACCACCTACTTATTGGTTGCTAGAGGTTATTGCACATCATTACCACTCACTGATTAGTTGCCTAGCGGTTATTGCACATCATTACTGCTCACTGATTGGTTGCTAGAGGTTACTGCACATCCTTACGGCTCACTTGTTGGCTGCTATAGGTTACTGTGCATCATTACCACCTACTTATTGGTTCCTAGAGGTTATAGCACATCATTACAACTCACTTATTGATAACCTCTGCACCCCAAACCTCCCCCAACCTCTCCACTCCAACCCCCCACCTTAACTCTACATGCCTGCTCTGCTCATCTATGCACCCACCTTCCTTACCTCTGTACATTCCCTCCTTGCTCACCTGTGCACCCTAAACTGTAATTCCTTCTCTGCCTACATTTGCACACCCCACCCGTACAACTTTGCTTACCTTTGCAGCACAGCCTGATGGAAGGCTCAGTAACCCCAGTTGCAGGCAGGACTTTCAAGCCATACTATTTACATGTGAATGCTGCTGCTGTTTACATATCAATGCCGGTTATTTACATGTGAATGCTGATATGATCTGGATCATTTGTGCACTATAAGTGACAGCACTTCACACTGAGATATTGGGACTCAGCACAGGAGGAAGACTTTAAGGGACAAAGGTATGTAAACAGGCACAATTGGAAAATATAGGGCAGCTGCTTTGGACCCCATAAAAATGACTGGGCCCAGGGCAGCAGCCCCTTCTGCCCTGCCTTAAAGATGGCCCTGGTCACACTGCTCCGTAGCAAAAACACGGTAAAAACGCATATGCGCATTTCCGGTCATGTCATTCCGGTGTGTTTTTCTGGGTACCTGACTCCCAGCATGAACTTGAGAAACATGGGCATGTGACTCAAAAAATGCTCCGAAAACGCAACTGCGATCCATTTTTTATGTATTTTTGCTATGTTTGTAGTTCATTTCAAAGGGCAGCTGCGTTTTTGATTTTGAAAATTTTGAAAATTTCACCAAAAAATGCAGCATGCAGGACTTTTTAAAACGCATTGCCCTCGCAGCACAGTGGTGTGAAGAGTCCCATCGGATTTAAAGGGATTGCGTTTTTTTAGCACGGTAAAATTGCAGCAAAAATGCAACAATGTGAGAGCAGAGAAATCTTCCTTCATTTCTTAGTGGGTCACTGACCTGGAACAAACATATGTATATCGCTTGTCTCAGCACTTTATATGCACATACTTGTTCCAGGTCAGTGACCCTCAAAGTAGTGCAGAAAGGCTAAGCATGCCCCAAAGCCCAAAAACAAGTCAGCAACAGCAGCTCCTCTATTCCTCTCCGGACAGTTTCCTTTAATGTAGTACAGAAACTACATGCCCTGAAAATGGAGTTCACTCCGGGGTGCCAGATTGGCTGCCGATATATTATTCATCTAAACACATTTAGTAATATAGTTGTACTTTGTTCTTTTCAAATGTTTTTCCATCTATTATTCTACTTTCTTCACACCCTGGTCACATCAAACCCTACTTTGAAATCGTGCGACTTACAGTGAAGTCGCACAATTTCAAAGTTGGGGGACCCGCCGATTTCAGGTGCGATTTCCAAGACATCTGACACCAATGTCTATGTAAATTGCACCAAAAATAGTGCATGCACTACTATAGAAATCAGTGCGGCTCCGACTAAGCGGGAACCCCACCGCTATGACCGCTCTAATTGTGGACAATAGGATGTGATTTGGCATGCGATTTGCAAGTCACGTGGTATGCAAACCGCATGCCAATTCGCATCCAGTGTGACCGGGGTGGATGGATTCCAGGAACTAAATATTATATGAATCATCTGCTGTTATTCAAGATGGCTGCAGCTAGAAATGCTAGGAGGGTGTTTTTAACCACTTCAAGTCCGGACACTTTCACCCCCTTCCAGTCCAGATGCTTTCCCCCCCTTCCAGTCCGGACACTTTCACCCCCTTCCAGTCCAGACACTTTCCTCCCCTTCCAGTCCGGACGCTTTCCCCCCCTTCCAGTCCGGACACTTTCACCCCCTTCCAGTCCGGACACTTTCACCCCCTTCCAGTCCGGACACTTTCCCCCCCTTCCAGTCCGGACACTTTCCCCCCCTTCCAGTCCGGACACTTTCCCCCCCTTCCAGTCCGGACACTTTCACCTCCTTCCAGTCCGGACACTTTCACCTCCTTCCAGTCCGGACACTTTCACCTCCTTCCAGTCCGGACACTTTCACCTCCTTCCAGTCCGGACACTTTCCCCCCCTTCCAATCCGGACACTTCCCCCCCTTCCAGTCCGGACACTTTCCCCCCCTTCCAGTCCGGACACTTTCCCCCCCTTCCAGTCCGGACACTTTCCCCCCCTTCCAGTCCGGACACTTTCCCCCCCTTCCAGTCCGGACGCTTTCCCCCCTTCCAGTCCGGACGCTTTCACCCCCTTCCAGTCAGGACGCTTTCCCCCCCTTCCAGTCCGGACGCTTTCCCCCCCTTCCAGTCCGGACGCTTTCCCCCCCTTCCAGTCCGGACACTTTCCCCCCCTTCCAATCCGGACGCTTTCCCCCACTTCTAGTCCGGACACTTTCCCCCCCTTCCAGTCCGGATGCTTTCCCCCCCTTCCAGTCCAGGCCAATTTTCAGCTTTCAGCGCTATCACACTGTGAATGACAATTGCGCGGTCATGCAGCACTGCACCCACATGAATTTTAAAAAAACAATTATATCCCTCCAGAGGACTCCCCCCCCCCCCCCTCATGACCAGGCCATTTTTTGCGATAAGGTGCTGTGTTAAATGAAAATGTCCAAAAATTAAAAAAAAAGTGTTTTTCTTATACAATTTTGCAAATAAATAATCTTTCTTCAGAAATCTTGGCCAAAATGTATTCAGTTATCATTTTAGTAAAAAAAAAATAACCCAAATTAGTTTATAACCAAAAATTATAATTTTTCAAAAATGTTTTTTTTATTTTTATTTTTTTTTCATATTATTATTTATGTTTTGTTTTTTTTACATACTGTCACCCTAGCAGTAGTGTCACCATAGTGACACTGTACTACTTGTGGGGGGTGATGAAGAATTTTTCTTTTTTTACACTGATTGCTTTTACACCCATAAAGGCTGTACAAGCAATCATTTCTCCTTCTTTCTGGCTGCATTCCTCCAGCCATTGAGAAATACTATGAGAGCTGTGATTGGTCACAGCTTGTCACATGGTACAAAGCTGTTGTGAATAGCCCTGTACCATGTGACCTCTGTGATCATTCACAGATTTCACACGTAGTAAGCAATGATGTCAGGAAGTGACATCTTGCTTACTACTCTGCATGTGATCACTGATTGGCCAATCAGTGATCACATGAATCAGGATATCACACAGAGGTTCCATAGAGCAATTGGTGTTCCACTGTGTCCGGAGGTGTGTTTGGGGTCGTTATGTTGGAATACTGCCCTGCGGCCCAGTCTCCGAAGGGAGGAGATCATGCTCTGCTTCAGTATGTCACAGTACATGTTGGCATTCATGGTTCCCTCAATGAACTGTAGCCCCCCAGTGCCGGCAGCACTCATGCAGCCCCAGACCATGACACTCCCACCACCATGCTTGACTGTAGGCAAGACACACTTGTCTTTGTACTCCTCACCTGGTTGCCGCCACACACGCTTGACACCATCTGAACCAAATCAGTTTATCTTGGTGTCATCAGACCACAGGACATGGTTCCAGTAATCCATGTCCTTAGTCTGCTTCTCTTCAGCAAATTGTTTGCGGGCTTTCTTGTGCATCATCTTTAGATGCAGACCAATTTGATGCAGTGTCTGGCGTATGGTCTGAGCACTGACAGGCTGACCCCCCACCCCTACAACCTCTGCAGCAATGCTGGCAGCACTCATACGTCCATTTCCCAAAGACAACCTCTGGATATGACGCTGAGCACGTGTACTCAACTTCTTTGGTCAACCATGGCGAGGCGTGTTCTGAGTGGAACCTGTCCTGTTAAACCGCTGTATGGTCTTGGCCACCGTGCTGCAGCTCAGTTTCAGGGTCTTGGCAATCTTCTTATAGCCTAGGCCATCTTTATGTAGAGAAACAATTCTTCTTTTCAGATCCTCAGAGAGTTCTTTGCCATGAGGTGCCATGTTGAACTTCTAGTGACCAGTATGAGAGAGTGAGAGCGATAACACCAAACGTAACACACCCGCTCCCCATTCACACCTGAGACCTTGTAACACCAGCGAGTCACATGACACCGGGGATGGAAAATGGCTAATTGGGCCCAATTTGGACCTTGTCACTTAGGGGTAGACTCACTTTTGTTGCCAGCGGTTTAGACATTAATGGCGGTGTGTTGAGTTATTTTGAGAGGACAGCAAATTTACATGTTATACAAGCTGTACACTGACTACGTCACATTGCAGCAAAGTGTCATTTCTTCAGTGTTGTCACATGAAAAGATAGAATCAAATATTTACAAAGATGTGAGGGGGGGACTCACTTCTGTGAGATATTGTAATAGTATCTCAGAGTTTTCAGCAAGCACCCACAATTCAGGGCTTCACTAAAGATCAGAATGGAAAGAAGCACCTTCTGCATTGGGTATAGATTTTAATCTGGAGACCATCAGTGCCCAAATCCTTGCTGTTCTGAAAGCTGGAAACAGCCACATCCATTTCATTAATAGTAAAGGGGAAAATTAGTAATTTCCTAACAGATGTGTTCAGATGAGAGGGAGTAAAGGATCTCCGGATGGCCTTCAGCTCCTCAGGGGAGTGGCACGCTTTAGAGGTATATAGAAATCAATACAAATTCCCAAAGGTCTCTATTATGGCCAGGGATCTGCCATTCCACCATTAGCTGTAGTTATCACTGCAACTATTCTTTTCTGCTGAAAATGGGCTACCTGAGCTTAGCACTCATATTTTCCCTCTCAGACCACTACAAATGTTTTTGGAAAATAGTTTATTATGCACTGTGACCAGTGGTGTATTTAGGTTTTTGTGCTGCCCTAGGCAACACAAAAATTGTCGCCCCCGCAGAAAAAGCCTGACAATGACCAAGAGCACCCCAGCCTTCCACTACCTCTGCCCCCCATACACCAGCCACCATCCCCCATGGGGAGAGAGAGAAAGACACTCACCTTCACAGCTCCAGACATCCCCAGGAACGAGGGTCTGGCTGTGCATACACCATCATGAAACCCACAACATCTCTCGGAACACACCAGGTCCCCATGTCCTTTCTTCCATCCCTTCTTCCAAAGGGCAGTGCTGCCCCCCCTGAAAAATGCCGCCCTAGGCAAATGCTTGTTTGCCTTGTGGTAAATACACCCCCGACTGTGACTGCAAGCTGTCCAAAGAAGCTTGCAAGATCACCCAGGAAGACTCCACATTGGCAGTGGGATTAGATAGGCTCCTTCTCAAGCAAGGATTTGTCAGGGAACCTCCTCTTCCCTCTGCCTATCAGAGTTAATGGCACTTACCTTCCTCATAAAGAAGCCTCTAAGAAAGGCCTTCTGAGTGTCTCACACTATGCCTGTGAGGATTTAAATGGTTACAGGAAATAAGTTGGGAAACAAATTTGAGGGTGAGAAGTGATCAGAGACAATGAAAAGGGATTTCATTAACATTATCCCCAGGTTCCTACTGTATTTCACATTTTGATTTATCAGTCTAGAGCAGTGTTTCTCAACCTTGTTTCAGTCAAGGAACCCTTTAAAATTATGGACAGTCCCGAGGCACCCTTCAAAATTATGGACAGTCCCGAGGCAACCTTTAAAATGATGGACAGTCCCGAGGCACCCTCTAAAATTATGGACAGTCCCGAGACACCCTCTAAAATGATGGACAGTCCCGAGGCACCCTTTAAAATTATGGACAGTCCCGAGGCACCCTCTAAAATTATGGACAGTCCCGAGGCACCCTTTAAAATGATGGACAGTCCCGAGGCACCCTTTAAAATGATGGACAGTCCCGAGGCACCCTCTAAAATTATGGACAGTCTCGAGGCACCCTTCAAAATTATGGACAGTCCCGAGGCACCCTTTAAAATGATGGACAGTCCCGAGGCACCCTCTAAAATTATGGACAGTCCTGAGGCACCCTTCAAAATAATGGAAAGTCCCGAGGCACCCTTTAAAATGATGGACAGTCCCGAGGCACCCTTTAAAATTATGGACAGTCCCGAGGCACCCTCTAAAATTATGGACAGTCCCGAGGCACCCTTTAAAATGATGGACAGTCCCGAGGCACCCTCTAAAATTATGGACAGTCTCGAGGCACCCTTCAAAATTATGGACAGTCCCGAGGCACCCTTTAAAATGATGGACAGTCCCGAGGCACCCTCTAAAATTATGGACAGTCCTGAGGCACCCTTCAAAATAATGGAAAGTCCCGAGGCACCCTTTAAAATGATGGACAGTCCCGAGGCACCCTTCAAAATTATGGACAGTCCCGAGGCACCCTTCAAAATTATGGACAGTCCCGAGGCACCCTTCAAAATTATGGACAGTCCCGAGGCACCCTTCAAAATTATGGACAGTCCCGAGGCACCCTTCAAAATTATGGACAGTCCTGAGGCACCCCATTCTAAAATGTGAAAAACTATTCTAACAGCAACATCCATACATGTAGGACACCCAACATTAGAGGCAATTTATTTTTCCAAAGCAAACACTCTTGCACATTGGTACGGACTAGAATTCCAATGTTTCTCTTCTCCCTCAGTTTTTCTCCATCACTGAGCTAATGTGACCCCAGCACTGACGGAGAGGGGCAGAGGAGGGTCAAACTAGGATGCCGTGCAGGCAGCGGACATCCTCCTTATCAACTGATGATGTCATTGTCTGTCAGGGCGGCGGCGGCTAGATGGTCGTAATGGTGTACGATGAAAACTGGTGGCTTTGTAGAACTAAAAGGCCGGCTTGTATACAAGTTTTGGGCAATTTTTTAGATATTTTGCCAAGGCACCCCTAAAGAAACCTTAAGGCACCCCAGGGTGCCTGGACACCCTGGTTGAGAAAGGCTGGTCTAGAGCACCTGCTGCCATTTTTCTGCACCCCAGTTCCTATGTTTTCCTGAATAGTTGAGTCGCTTAGCCTTGTTTCCACGTTTGATGCATGGCTTTTTGGCAACAATTCTTCTATGAAGACCACTTTTGGCCAGACTTCTCCAGACAGTAGATGGGTGTACCTGCATCCCACTGCTTTCTGCCAGTTCTGTACTGATGGCACTGCTGGACATCTTTCAGTGTGGAAGGGAACAGGGGTGGACTGACAACTCATGGGGCCCCGGGCAATAGGGGATCATGGGGCCCCTGTGTCCTTGCCCAAACTCAAAAAAGCCTATGAAAAAGGTACCAGGGGCATCTCATGGGGCCCCCTACTGACCCCGGGCCCTCGGGCAGTGCCCGAGTTTCCAAATGGTCAGTCCGCCCCTGGAAGGGAAGTAAGCATAATGTGTCTTTCATCTGCTGCATTACGTTTCCTTGGATGACCACTGCGTCTACCGCCTTCAATGTTGCTCGTTTCTTTGTGCTTCTTTAACCCCTTGCCTACCAGGCACTTATACCCCCTTCCTGCCCAGGCCAATTTCCAGCTTTCAGCGCTATCACACTTTGAATGACAATTGCGCGGTCGTGCAACACTGTACCCATATAATATTTTTATCATTTTTTGAGACAGATAGAGCTCTATTTTGGTGGTTTTTAATCACCTCGGGGTTTTTTATTTTTTGCTAAAGAAACCAAAAACAACTGAAAATTGTGGAAAAAAAAACGTTTTTTCTTAGTTTTTTGTTTTAAAGTTTTGTAAATAAGTGATTTTTCTCCTTCACTGATGTGCGCTAATGAGGCTGCAGTGATGGGCACTGATAGGCTGCACTGATGAGGAGGCACTAGTAGGTGGCACTGAAAGGCAGCACTCATATATGGCACTGATAGGTGGCACTGGTTGGCACTGTTAGGCAGCACTGACTGGCACTGTTAGGAGGCACTGACTGGCACTGATAGGCGGCACTGATTGACAGCACTCATAGGTAGCACTGAAAGGCAGCTCAGATGGGCACTGATATGTGGCATTGATGTACACTGGTAGGCACTGATAAGTGGCATTGATGTGGCACTGATGAGCACTGACAGCAGGCATTGATGGACACTGACAGGTGGCACTGCTGGGGCTACACTGATCATCAGGACACACTGATCATGAGGGCACACTGATCCTCAGTGCCTTGATGATCAGTGTAGATGTCCCCTCTGAGGAATGCCGATTACCGGCTCTCCTCTGTCAGCGTGACAGCTCATGAGGACAGAAATGCCGATAACCGGCATTTCCCTATTTACATGCAATCAGCTGTGATTGGACACAGCTGATCACATGACCGAGCCGACATTTTCATCTCTTTCCGTTGATCGGTGATCCGCTGTGTCCAAGGGACACGGCGCACCACCGATCGCTGCGCGCTCCTAGAGCCGTGCACGCGTGGTTAGAATGGGAGGACGTCATTTGACGTCCTTCTAGAATGAGAGAACCACCTTGCGCCCGTGTTTATATGAACATATATGTGGTGCAGTATACCGCAGCGCATTCCTGTGCAAATCACATGCGATTTGTGTGCAATCGGAGCCGTACATTTTGTATGACTCTAATCGCACCGCACCAAAAAGGTGCAGGATCCTTTTTTTGGTCCACACTAGAATCAGATCGCATGTGTATTCACACCTATGCGATCCGATTTTGCACATCGCACCGCATTTTGAGGACCGATTTCAGGGTGTTGTTAACTTAACATACACACCCGCAGCGGTTCGCATGAACGGGCTGCGATTCTGATGCGGTGTGGAATTCGCACAGAAAACGCTGCAAATTCCACTCCGAATCAGTGTGAACCTGAGCCTAACCTACATATGAAATTGATGATCATTAGCACCTGCTTGGTATAACTGATTCATCATACGCCTGACTCTAATCCTACAAAATCCCTGACTTTGTGCAAGTCTAAGAATTGATGCTGGTTTGAAGCCAAAGGGTAGTCACACCAAATATTGATTTGATTTAAATTTTCTTATGTTTGCTCACTTTTCATTTTGTGAATTAATGAAAATAAACAATTAAAATATATATATTTTGAAAGCATTCTTGCTTTACACCATTTCATCACACCTGCCTAAAATGTTTGCCCAATATTGTGTATATACTATATTGCCAAAAGTATTGGGCCACCGGCCTTCCCACGCACATGACCTTTAATGGCCCCCCAGTCTTAGTCCGTAGGGTTCAATATTGAGTTGGCCCCGCCCTTTGCAGCTATAACAGCTTCAACTCTTCTGGGAAGGCCGTCCACAAGGTTTAGGAGGGTGTCTATGGGAAGGTTGGACCATTCTTCCAGAAGCACATTTGTCAGGTCAGGCACTGATGTCGGGGGAGGAGGCCTGGCTCGCAGTCTCCGATCTAATTCATCCCAAAGGTGTTCTATGGGGTTGAGGTCAGGACTCTGTGCCGTCAAGTTCCTCCACCCCATACTGGCTCCTCCATGTCTTTATGGACCTTGCTTTGTGCACTGGTGCGCAGTCATGTTGGAACAGGAAGGGGCCATCCCCAGACTCTTCCCACAAAGTTGGGAGCATGAAATTGTCCAAAATGTCTTGGTATGCTGACACCTTAAGAGTTCCCTTCACTGGAACTAGGGGGCCAAGCCCAACCCCTGAAAACAACCCCACACCATAATCCCCCTCCACCAAACTGTACACAATGCACTCAGGCAAGTACCATTCTCCTGGCAGCCGCCAAACCCAGACACGTCCATCGGATTGCAAGGCAGAGAAACATGATTTGTAACTCCAGAAAACACGTCTCCCCTGCTCTAGAGTCCAGTGGCGGCGTGCTTTACACCACGACATCCAACACTTTGCATTGCACTTGGTGGTGGAAGGCTTGGATGCAGCTGCTCGGCCATGGAAACCCATTCCATGAAGCTCTCTACGCACTGTTGTTGTGCTAATCTGAAGGCCACACCAAGTTTGGAGGTCTTTAGCTATTGACTCTGCAGACAGTTGGTGACTTCTGTGCGCTTCAGCATGCGCTGACCCCGCCCTGTCATGTGACGTGGCCTACCACTTGGTGGCTGAGTGGCTGTTGTTCCCAGTTGCTTCCACTTTGTTATAATCCCACTAACAGTTGAGCGTGGAATATTTAGTAGCCAGGAAATGTCACGGATGGACTTATTGCACAGGTGACCACCTATCACGGGACCACGCTTGGAGTCACTGAGCTCCTGAGAGCGACCCATTCTTTCACCAATGTTTGTAGAAGCTGTCTGCATGCCTAGGGGCTTGATTGTATACACCTGTGTCCATGGAGGGGATTGGAACACCTGAATCCGATGATTGGGAGGGCGGGGCAAATACTTTTGGCAAAATACTGTATGTTTGTGAGTATATTATTATTATTATACAGTATTTATATAGCACCAGAAGGTTTGCTCAGCGCCGCACATTATAGTGGGGGACAGAACATGAGACAATACAGTAACAAAACAATACACATATTATTATTATTATACAGTATTTATAAAGCGCCAATAGTTCGCTCAGCGCTTTACATTACAAAGGGGGACAGAACATGTGACAGAACAATACCAATACAATGCAAAACATGAGGGGATCGAGGGCCCTGCTCTTTGGAGCTTACAATCTAGGAGGGAGGGGATGGTGGCACAGGAGGAGATAGCTGTGGGGGATGGAGTGGTAGGAAGAGTGGAGGAGGTCGGCAAGTTAGCAGGGGGTGGGGTAGGCTTCCCTGAAGAGATGGGTTTTCAGGGTGCGCATGAAGGAGAGGAGAGTAGGTGATAATCTGATGGGTTGGGGCAGGGAGTTCCAGAGGATGGGTGACACCCTGGAGAAGTCCTGGAGGCGGGCATGGGAGGAGTAGACCAGGGAACTAGAGAGAAGGAGGTCTTGTGAGGAGCGGAGTGTGCGTGTTGGGCAGTACTTGGATATTAGGTCAGTGATGTAGTTCGGGGCAGTATGGTGGACAGCTTTGTACGTCAGTGTTAGGATTTTGAATTTGATCCGTTGCGCAATCGGAAGCCAGTGGAGGGATTGGCAGAGGGGGGTGGCGGAGACGGAGCGGTTGGAAAGGTGAATGAGTCTGGCAGCCGTATTCAGGATGGACTGAAGCGGGGATAGCCAGCGGTGAGGCAGGCCAGTGAGGAGGGAGTTGCAGTAGTCGAGTCGTGATATGATGAGGGAGTGGATGAGCTGTTTAGTGGTTTCTGGGGTTAGGAACGTGCGGATTTTGGCGATGTTGCGGAGGTGGAGGCGGCAGGAGTTTGTTAAAGATTGGACTTGGGGCTGGAAGGATAGGTTGGAGTCCAGAATGTACCAAGTGTCAGCAATGTACATATATATATATATATACATACTTTTTAGTATTATTAACATTATTATTATCATTATATTTTTTTTCTTTTTTCTCCCAACGGTTTGTTTAGCTGTTATATTAACGTTCAGCTTTATTATCATTTTTTTCTAACACCGTCAAATCAAATAGTTGTCATTCTTAGTATCACCATCTCCTTCGTGATCATCCTCATAAATTGCCCTGATGAATTTTGCCCACTGGCTCTGAGAAACTTAAAGGGCTTGCTAATATCACACATTATTTTTGGATTAAATACTAAATTCTGACATACTCTTTGACATTATTACCGTATTTGCCGGCGTATAAGACGACCCCCAACATTTCCACTCAAAATATAGAGTTTGTTATATACTCGCCGTATAAGACTACCCCCTCTTTCTTTTTGCTGGTGCCATGATAGGGTTGATAGGGGTTTGACTGCTGGACATTTTCTATGCTGTATTGTACTGTACAATGGTCCAGTACTGTGGTTGGCTGTTGGCTGTATACAAAGCCTGATTGGATTGGTCCCTGCTCCCTGTCTGCCCTCCCTGTCTCCCTGTCACTACCCTGTCCCTGCATCTCCCTATAATTGGCACTAGTGCGCAAGTCCGCATGTGCGAGCCCTGCGTAGACAAGGGGCGGGCCGGAGCGCTGCTGCTTCCCGCCGAGCAGAACGGGCTGGTCACGCTGAAAAGGCTGGCACCCCTGTATCGCTGCTGATGCTCGCCGCAGCCACGCTGATGACCCGCCGCGGCCTCACTGGATACCGTGCGATACTTTATGGTATGTAGAATGAGGTGGGCGGGCACCGCGCAAGTATCGGAAGGCCACTATGGCAGCTATGTCTATTGCAACTGAAGTGCACCCGGCATATAAGACGACCCCCCCACTTGGAGGCATGTTTTTCAGGGCAAAAAAGTCGTCTTATACGCCGGCAAATACGGTATATGTCCTCCATATATGTAACATACATAACCTAATAATCCAGATATTCGTCTAACGAGAAGAAAGCCGTCAAGGAAGGTCAGTGTATTTTTTAAGACTAGAATGTGCAAGAGAATTGGTTTTCCTGTTTCAGTCATAATAATCTGCCACTTCATCTTTATCCGATACATTTGGTTCTTATATAATTATAAAACTTTACAGCACTCTGCCTGGCAAATATCTGCAAAACAAAAGCAATCAGAAACAATTTAAGGGAAGCCCAAGCTTCCTTTCATTCTACAGAAACACAAATAAAGGAAACCATGAATATGTGTATTTTTTTCTGCACAACACAATTAATTCTATGTCCTGGTAAAGTTAAAGGATAACTCCACTTTTACGAGAAATAAAAATAATAATAATATATACGCAGTGGCTAAATGGTTAGCACTTCTGTCTGGCAGTACTCGGGTCGTTGGTTCAAATCCCAACCATGGCACCTCCTGCCTGGAGTTTGCATGTTCTCCCTGATATCGGTCTTCTTCTGGGCTTACAGGCTGCTTTCTGTTCAGCCCCGTGGTGGACTGACCGTTTGGGCACTCGGGCGCTGCCTGAGGGCCCAGGGTCAATAGGGGCCCCATAAGATGCCCCTAGTACCTTTCATAGGCTTTTTTTGGTGTGGTTTGAGTGTGTGTGAGGACACAGGGGCCCTTATGATCCCCTATTACCCGGGGGCCCCATGAGTTGTCAGTTTGCCCCTGTTTCAGCCCATGAAATGGCCAACTTTTTAACTTACTTTGTAGAAACAAACTAAATTTAAAAAAAATATGCCTGCTTATACCCCTGATACAGGGGCGGACTGACCATTTAGAAATTCGGGCACTGCCCGAGGGCCCAGGGTCAGTAGGGGCCCCATGAGATGCCCCTGGTACCTTTTTCATAGGCTTTTTTGAGTTTGGGCAAGGACACAGGGGCCCCATGATCCCCTATTGCCCGGGGGCCCCATGAATTGTCAGTCCGCCCCTGCCCTGATATACAGTAGGTGGGTTGTTTTGGTGCCCTTTCACACTGATCTTTTTTTTCTCCATTATTGCCTTGCCAGAAGCAGAAGAAAAATGCATGACCATTGGGGATGGGCAGCACAGTGGATAAATGGTTAGCACTTCCACCTGGCAGTACTAGGGTCATCAGTTCAAATCCCAACCACGGCACCACCTGCCTGGAGTTGCATGTTCTCCCTGTGCCTGCGTGGGTTTCCTCCGGGTGCTCTGGTTTCCTCCCACACTCCATAGACATGCTGGTAGGTGAATTGGATCCTGTCTATATTGTCCCTAGTATGTGTATGTATGAATGTGAGTTAGGGACCTTAGATTGTACGCCCCTTGAGGGTTAGGGACTGATGTGAATGTACAATATATATGTAAAGCGCGGCATAAATTGATGGCGCTATATAAGTACCTGAAATAAATAATAAATAAATATACTGCAATTGAATTAAAAAATTACTTTTCCTTTTCATTCTGCAGCTCTCTAATTTTCTGTAAGGTTCGGTTCACACCTATGCAGTTTGCGTTTGATCCGTTTCTGCTGAGTTTTTTGCGGTGCACTTTTTATGCATTTATGATGCGGTTTGTTCTCAACTTTTTTGCTCGGCAGATTAAAAACGCAAAATATCAAAAACACGTCAAAAACACATCAGAAAACGTCTTAAAATTGCATAAAAAACACACTACGTGCATTTCTGCAGCATGTCCGTTGAAGTCTGTTGAAACAAAAACACAACGTTTTGCGTTCAAAAAAGTACCTGACCCTTTCCAAAAAATGCACCGGGTTAAAACGCGGAGATGTGAACGTGTCCCATAGGGAATCATGTTAAATGGAATGCTGTGCGTTTCTGCAAAACGCAACGGAAACCGCAAAGGTGTGAACCTAAACTAAAATACATATGGCTACCTGTAGGCTTTCTGTACACAGATGGTGTACAGAACACCCTCTAGATATGTCATTTCCAGCATGTGTGATTGGCTCACTGATTTTCCGAAAAGTCTGCACTAAGATACAAGTCAGATTTTGGGCATCCCCTGTAACACAAATGTCATTTTAGGTGAGATACTCCCAAAGAGAAATCACATCTAAAAGGGATGCAGACCCTGCCACTTTCCTCATTAGAGCCCTGCAGCTGCAGCATCTGATTGATAATTATAAAACCACTCCCTGATAGGTTTACTCTGCATATGGACACAGACTTCTACTTCTTCAGAATAACAAAAAGGTAAGAATATGCAACAAAATTTGTTAAAATTCATACAATGTACATAGATCTCCCAAATGGGAACGTTTTCTTTTTCTTTCAACCAAAGTGGAGTTAATGTATAAACGTGTGTCTCGTAATTCTGTAAAACATGGATTCCATGTGCCATAGAACACAATTCAATCTTGTTCTGTTATGTAGGTCCAGTACAGGGGCGGACTGACAACTCATGGGGCCCCTGGGCAATAGGGGATCATGGGGCCCCTGTGTCCTTGCCCAAACTCAAAAAAGCCTATGAAAATGGTACCAGGGGCATCTCATGGGGCCCACTACTTACCTCGGGCCCTCGGGCAATGCCCGAGTTTCCAAATGGTCAGTCTGCCCCGGGCACTATTCCTCCCACTGACACCAATGATGGGGCACTATTCCTCCCAGTGATACCAATGATGGGGCACTATTCCTCCCAGTGATACCAATGATGGGGCACTATTCCTCCCACTGATACCAATGATGGGGCACTATTCCTCCCACTGACACCAATGATGGGGCACTATTCCTCCCACTGACACCAATGATGGGGCACTATTCCTCCCAGTGATACCAATGATGGGGCACTATTCCTCCCACTGATACCAATGATGGGGCACTATTCCTCCCACTGATACCAATGATGGGACACTATTCCTCCCACTGACACCAATGATGGGACACTATTCTCTACCCCCACTGGTCACTGGTCACAATCCAGCCCTCCTAAAGTTTGAAGGACAATAAACCGGCCCATTGTTTGAAAAATTTGGAGACCCCTGGTCTATGTGGTAGAACCGTATAAACTTAGGTTTGCTTTTTCTTACATAGTTATATAGTTAGTCTGGCTGAAAAAAGACAAAAGTCCATCCAATACTTAGTACAAAAAAGCAAAAAAAAAAAAAAGATGACCTATGGACTTAATGAAATTAGGGTTTCAAACTTTTAAAACGCACACTGAAAAACTTGGTGTCAAATGGACTGTTTTTGCTATATAAATGAAAAGACAGAAAATTAAAAAAAAAAAAAAAAAAAACAGAAAATTGAATGACATATACTTACTGTATTTTCCTTTCCTGACAGGCTCCATGTCAGCACAGTTGGGTAAGGACCCCCCCAACATGCTTCCAGGACCTAACTCATAAATTTTAGCCCACCTACAGCCTTAGTGTTCTATAACTAGTCCTACCAAGCTGGGTGGGAATTGTGCTGACATGGAGCCCGTCAGAAAAGGAAAATTACGGTAAGTATCTGTCATTCAATTTTCCATTTTCCGGACAGCTCCATGTCAGTACAGTTGGGTAAGGACCCCCCCCCCGTGCTTCTAGGACAGGGGTGGGCAAACTTTTTGACTTGAGGGCCGCAATGGGTTCATATATTGGACCCGGGGGCCGGACCAAGAGTGTGTATGTGTCATCCATAGTAAGTATAGTAATATTCCCCCATAGTAAGCATAGTAATTCATCCCCCATATAGTAATTCATCCCCCATAGTAATTCATCCCCCATATAGTAATTCATCCCCCATAGTAATTCATCCCCCATATAGTAATTCATCCCCCATATAGTAATTCATCCCCCCTATAGTAATTCATCCCCCATAGTAATTCATCCCCAATATAGTAATTCATCCCCCATATAGTAATTCATCCCCCCTATAGTAATTCATCCCCCCTATAGTAATTCATCCCCCCTATAGTAATTCATCCCCCATAGTAATTCATCCCCCATATAGTAATTCATCCCCCCTATAGTAATTCATCCCCCCTATAGTAATTCATTCCCCATATTAATTCATCCCCCATATTAAGTCCCCCCTGTGTCAATTCACTTACCTTTGCTCCGCGCGTTCCTCTCGCCGTGTTCCCGCGCCGTTCCGGTGTAGCATGAAAATCTGTCTCCTATGAGGATCTGTCCCCCCTCGACGTATCTGCGCATGTGCCAGTTTCAGGCATTAGCAGCCGATCGGCGATCTCCGGGACATGCGCAGATACGTCGAGGGGGACAGATCCTCATAGGAGACAGATTTTCATGCTACACGGCGGACTGTGAGAGGAGCCTAGCGGGAGCCTAGCTCCGCGGGCCGGATTAAAAGGTCCGCTGGGCCGTATACGGCCCGCGGGCCGTAGTTTGCCCATTGCTGTTCTAGGACCTAACTCATAAATTTGAGCCCACCTGCAGCCTCAGTGTTCTATAACTAGTCCTACCAAGCTGGGTGGGAATTGTGCTGACATGGAGCCGGTCAGAAAAGGAAAATTACGGTAAGTATCTGTCATTCAATTTTCCATTTTCCTGACAGCTCCATGTCAGCATTGCTGGGAACTAACTAGCCACACAGGGGAGGGATAATGCCACACACTCCGCACTTCTGGATAAATTGTAGAAGCCAGGATGCCTCTGCCAAACTCAACGGTCATTAAGACTGCTTCTATACAGTAATGAGCCATGAACGTATAGGATGACCCCCACGTAGCTGCCTTGCTGATAGTGTCTGGGCACACTCAGCCTGCTGCCACTCACAAAGTCGAGACCCTTTGGGTGTACAGTGAAGTGATGCCCCCTGGCACAGCCAAATCTTTCAACTTGTAGGCCAAGGAGAAGAGCTTCGCCAACCAGGAGGCAATAATCTTGTTGGAAGCCATAAAATCATTACACGCTCCACCTGGAATGACAAACGTGCTCAGACTTCCTGATGCCAGATGTCGCCTTGATTTTAAAGCTAGACCCACATCTGATGTGCTAACTTTTTGGGAACTCCCCAAGAGGGATGAAGGAAGGACAACTTTCCATGTGATATGGTCTATGAAGGCCACCTTGGCACAATCTTGAGCATCAGCCTGAGTACCACCCTATCTGGGATGAACGCAAGAAAGGGTTCTTTAACCATTTGCCGCCCGCCCTATGACCGAATGGTGGGCAGCAAATGTCATTAGCGTTCCGGATGGACGCCATATGGCGTCCTCCCGCACATGCGCAGATTGCGCTCCTGCAGAGCAGCACAGCGGCGCGATCTGTCACCGGCCGTGTACCTCGGAAATGGCCGATGACAGATCTGAGTATCGGCCCCGTTGCCAGTACCATGTGACCTGCTGTGACCAATCACAGCAGGTCACATGACAGTTGTATACAATGGATGGCTTCATTCATGCCATCCATTGTATACTAGTGTCTAGCTGTGAATGGTCACAGCTAATCACATGCACATGTCATGTGATTAGCTGTGGCCAAATCACAGCTAAGCACAAAAAAAAAAAAAAAAACCCTGAATGAATCGATGTCATTCAGGTAAATGCTTGCTTATAGGAAAGTAATTCTTTGCTATAAGCAAATTGTGTAAAAAAAAAAATTCTGATCACTTCCCCAAAGTAGTACAATGTTACTATGGTAACATTGTAATACTTTGGTCATAGTGAAATATGAAAAAAAAATCTTGAAAAAAAATTTAATAAAAAATAATTAAAAAAAATAAAAAAATAAATATATATATTTTTTTTCATACTGTCACCAGTCAGTGTCCCTGATCACCACCATGCCAGTTATATGATGACGCTGTACTGCACTGGTGACAGTATGTAAAAAAAAAATAGTGAAACTAATTATTTTAATTTTTTAATTTTCCGAAAAATTATGAAAAAAAAATACAACTTCAAAAAACTCGCCATGCCTCTTATGAAGTACGTCGGACTGTCTACTCTGCAAAAAGGGGTCATTTGGGGGATATCTGTACTGTTCTGACATTTGGGGGATATCTGTACTGTTCTGACATTTGGGGGATATCTGTACCGTCCTGACATTTGGGGGATATCTGTACCGTCCTGACATTTGGGGGATATCTGTACTGTCCTGACATTTGGGGGATATCTGTACTGTTCTGACATTTGGGGGGATATCTGTACCATCCTGACATTTGGGGGATATCTGTACTGTCCTGACATTTGGGGGATATCTGTACTGTTCTGACATTTGGGGGATATCTGTACCGTCCTGACATTTGGGGGATATCTGTACTGTCCTGACATTTGGGGGATATCTGTACTGTCCTGACATTTGGGGGGATATCTGTACTGTCCTGACATTTGGGGGATATCTGTATTGTTCTGACATTTGGGGGATATCTGTACTGTCCTGACATTTGGGGGATATCTGTACTGTCCTGACATTTGGGGATATCTGTACTGTTCTGACATTTGGGGGATATCTGTACTATTCTGACATCTTGGACCTCAAGAAATTAGATTGGCTGTCAGTACTTCAGGATTGATCAATATTCAGATCTATACCATAGTTTGTGAACTCTATAACTTTCCTACAAACTAAAAAATACATCCTAATTTGGGTTATTTTCACCAAAGACATGTAGCAGAATACATCTCGGCCTAAATTTATGAAGAACAATTAATTTATTTGCAAACTTTTAGAACAGAAACAAAGAAAAACTTTTTTTTTTTCAAAATATTTGGTTTTTTTTTGTTAATTTAGCAAAAAATAAAAACCCCGGCGGTGATTAAATACCACCAAAAGAAAGCTCTAGTTGTGTGAAGAAAATGCTAAAATTTTAGTTTGGGTACAATGTTGTATGACCGCGCAATTGTCATTCAAAGTGTGAGAGCGCTGAACCGTGAAAACTGGCCTGGGCAGGAAGGGGGTAATATTGCCCGGTATGGAATTGGTTAAACCCCATGGCTGATAATACAGACACTCTTCTGTCTGACGTAATTGCCACCAGGAAAGCAGTTTTCTGCGAGAGGTACCACCAGTGGCCATTTTGATTGAAGGCATCTGATGCAAACAAGTTCAACACCAATGGGAGATTCCCACTTTACAAACAACTCCTTAGGTAAGTTTCAACCAAGTTGCAGCTTGAAGGACAGTATAACAGTGGTGGATGGCCATTGTATGTCGGTGAAGGCAGAGATCACTAAAATGTGGTCCCATGGCGTACTTACGCATAAAGCTAAATCAAGCGACAGAAACTTCAGACTTGTGAAGAGCCCGGTGTAAAACCGTGATCAGCAGCAATCCTGTGAATTTATGTCTTAAAATAAAATAAAATATGATTTTTTTTCCACTATAGGTACTATTAGTGCTGTTTTTCTTTGCTTTGAAACCCACAACCATCGACTGACGGACAGCCAGCCCTTTAGACCAGCCAGGTAGAGGAGCACACCTAGATCCTGCACATGGGAGGAAACCTGAAGCTGCAGGTGGGCTCAAACTTATGAGTTAGGTCCTAGAAGCATGAGGGGGGGCCGGGGCTGTGCTCACATGGAGCTGTCAGGAAATGTGTTTTCTTAGTTTCTGTTATAAAATGTTACAAATAAATAATTTTTCTTCATAAATGTAGGCCAAAATCTGCTATATTATAAAAAAAACCTGAATCAGTGTATATTATTTACCGTAAGACGCACCTAGATTTTACAGGAGAAAAACAGGAAAAAAAATATTCTGAACCAATGGACTGCATACACAGGAGATGACAAGAGACTGTGGACATTTACAGATGACCAGAGACTGCGGACATACTACAGGAGATGAGCAGAGACTGCGGACACAGTACAGGAGATGACCAGAGAGTGCGGACACAGTACAGGAGATGACCAGAGACTGCGGACATTGTACAGGAGATGACCAGAGACTGTAGACACAGTACAGGAGATGACCAGAGACTGCGGACATTGTACAGGAGATGACCAGAGACTGTGGACAGTACAGGAGATGATCAGAGACTGCGGACACAATACAGGAGATGATCAGAGACTGCGGACACAGTACAGGAGATGACCAGAGACTGCGGACACAGTACAGATGACCAGAGACTGCAGACACAGTACAGGAGATGACCAGAGACTGCAGACACAGTACAGATGACCAGAGACTGCGGACACAGTACAGATGACCAGAGACTGCGGACACAGTACAGGAGATGACCAGAGACTGCGGACATAGTACAGGAGATGACCAGAGACTGCAGACACAGTACAGGAGATGACCAGAGACTGCAGACACAGTACAGGAGATGACCAGAGACTGCGGACACAGTACAGGAGATGACCAGAGACTGCGGACATAGTAGAGGAGATGACCAGAGACTGCAGACACAGTACAGGAGATGACCAGAGACTGCGGACATGGTACAGGAGATGAACAGAGACTGCAGACACAGTACAGGAGATGATCAGAGACTGCGGACACAGTACAGGAGATGACCAGAGACTGTGGACATAGTACAGATGACCAGAGACTGCGGACACAGTACAGGAGATGATCAGAGACTGCGGACATAGTACAGGAGATGATAAGAGACTGCGGACATAGTACAGGAGATGACCAGAGACTGCGGACACAGTACAGATGACCAGAGACTGCGGACACAGTACAGGAGATGACCAGAGACTGCGGACACAGTACAGGAGATGACCAGAGACTGCGGACACAGTACAGGAGATGACCAGAGACTGCGGACACAGTACAGATGACCAGAGACTGCGGACACAGTACAGGAGAAGACCAGAGACTGCGGACACAGTACAGGAGATGACCAGAGACTGCGGACACAGTACAGGAGATGACCAGAGACTGCGGACACAGTACAGGAGATGACCAGAGACTGCGGACACAGTACAGGAGACGACCAGAGACTGCGGACACAGTACAGGAGATGACCAGAGACTGCGGACACAGTACAGGAGATGACCAGAGACTGCGGACATAGCACAGGAGATGACCAAACACTGAGGACCTTTGAGGAGTGGGACCGTCTTCTGGGACACGTGACAGGTCCCAGAAGACTGCCGAACCATTCACAAAGTGCAGAGCTTCTCGCGCATGCAAAATTGGCACCTGGCTGTGAAGCCACAAGCTGTCACAGCCGGGTGCCCACACTAAAGATGACGGCGCCAAGGAGAGAAGATGGTGAGAATAGCGCTGGACTGAGGAACAGGTAGGACCAAGGAGCACAGTAGAGTTGAGCAGCCAGCCCGGTATTATAACACGGCGTCGGGGGCGGGAATTCCGGGCAGGCCGCTCCATATTCGCTCCATAAGACGTACAGACATTTTCCCCCATTTTTGGGGGGGTGAGAAAGTGCGTCTTATGGAGCCAAAAATACGGTAAGCCTTAATTTTATTATAAAATGAAAAAATTATCTAAAATTTGTTTTGTTTTGCACAAAATTGTCAGTTTAACAACTTATTTCATGGCATAGACATACTTGCAATTACACCCCGAAACACATTCTGCTGCTTCTCCCGAGTAAGGAGATACCACGTATGAGATTTTTCCACAGCCTATCCACATACTGTAAAGGGGCCCAAAAGCCAAGAACTACCTTTGGGCTTTCAAATGGCATAACTCACGTATAAATTATGCATCTAGTTTCCTGACTACCTATCACACTTTTGAAGGCCCTGGAGCACCAGGACAATAAAAAACCCCCCACAAAATGACGACATTTTGCAAAGCAAACACCCCAACAGATGTTGACAGTCCCCTAGGCCAGGGGTCTCCAAACTATGGCCCTCCAGCTGTTGACGTTCTACAAGCCCCATTATGCATCTGACAGCCACAGACAAGACTCCAAGATGCAGAGTCTTGCAAGGCCTCATGGGACTTGCAGTTCCTCAACACCTGAAGGGCCATAGTTTGGAGACCCCTGCACTAGACAGATGTTGACGGTCCACTAGGGACACCTACAGATGTTAATGGTTCACTAGGGACGCCAACAGATGTTTATGGTCCACTGGCAGATGTTGAAGGTCCACCAAGGACACCAACAGATGTTGAAGGTCCAATAGGGACACCAACAGATGTTGATGTTGCAATGGAACACTATTTCAGATGGTTCACTAGGGTCACCAACAGATGTTGATGGTCTACTGGGACACTGACAAATGTTGAAGGTCCACTAAGGACACCAACAGATGTTGAGGGTCCAATAGGGACACCAACAGATGTTGATGTTGCAATGAGACACTATTGCAAATGTTGATAAGACAATGGTACACTGTGATAGATGTTTTTGTGCATTGGTACACAGTGACAGATGTTGATGGTCCACTGGGGACACCGACTGATGTTGACAATGCACTTCGGACTCCGACAGATGTTGACAGTCTACTAGGGACACCGACAGATGTTGATGGTCTGCTAGGGACACCGATAGATGTTGATGTTGCAATGGGAGACTGACGGATGTTGATGTTGCAATGGAACACTATTGCAGATGGTTCACTAGGGACACCAACATATGTTGATGGTCTACTGGGACACCAACAGATGTTGATGTTGCAATGGGACACTATTGCAAATGTTGATAAGACACTGGTACACTGTGACAGATGTTTTTGTGCATTGGAACACTGTGACCGATGTTGATGGTCCACTGGGGACACTGACAGATGTTGACTGTCCACTAGGGACACCGATAGATGTTGATGTTGCAATGGGAGACTGACGGATGTTGATGTTGCAATGGAGCACTATTGCAGATGTTCATGTGTACTGGTACACTATGACAGATATTTCTGTGCACTGGTACACTGTGACAGTTGTTGATGGGGCACTGGTACAGATGTTGCTATACACTTGGAAAGTGACAGAGCATGCTTGGTGCACTGTTTACAGATGGCTGCACTGTGCGTGATCTGTGTGTAGCTGCACAGTAAAATCAGCAGCTACACCCAGATCACTGACAGGCTGCAGCGATCCCCCTCTCCCCCTACTCACTGAGCTCGGGCTTGGACACAGCCATCACATGATTGGTAGGGCCAATCAGAGAGCCCATGTCCCTATTTCTATGGCTGGAGCTGTACTTTTGTGGATGACCATTTGACTGCCATGAATACAGACCAGGGGCGGACTGACCATTTGGAAACTCGGGCACTGCCTGAGAGCCCGGGGTCAGTAGGGGGCCCCATGAGATGCCCCTGGTACCTTTTTCATAGGCTTTTTTGAGTTTGGGCAAGGGTACAGGGACCCCATGATCCCATATTGCCCGGGGGCCCCATGAGTTGCCAGTCCGCCCGATACAGACCAGTCATAAAAATGAATAGGTTGAAGAGTACATAGCTACAGAAGAAGCTGAGGACACTTGGACATTTTTTCTGCAAAGGCTGTGGGGCTCCAAGCAGAGCTTCACAGTGAAAAACTGAGGAGCGGGGCTGAAGGTAAGTATCCTACTAGGTGGCCACCTGGGGGATGGGGAGAATATTTCAAGGACAACTTCACTTAAGACTTCATGGGGAATGAATACAGTCCACCTTAGAGCTTGGCAGAAATCTTCTGGCTGATGTATGCGTTACCTTAAAATTCCAACCTCAGCATTCTCCTCTGTGCTAGTAGGACGTGCCGAGTCAGACTCCGACCTTACAAAATACACACACTTAGAATTCCCCGGCTTGTGACAGACGAGGCATCGATGCCAATGCAAATTTCATCTTTTTTTCACGCACCCTTTCCCAACCAAAGAGAATCAGCCATTGCACATCTGTTCCGAGCAGCCAAATATGGCTGCCTTCCACAAGTAGGAATATTCTCAATCTCTACGCAGAAAGGTGTTCTCAATTTTTTTGTTACATTTTGCGAAAATTCATTTTTTAAGATGATATTATATAATGAGAGGGCTCCGTCGTGTCGTGCTGGAAAAGAAGGTTTGGTGACACGCAAGGTTTTCACCCATGCAGGTTCAAGTGCTCTGTGATGTGTGTCGCATTAGGAGAAGGCAGGCCTTGCAGTTTTCCCCAGGATTGGTAAATCTGGTATAGGTTCTAGAGCCTAGAAGCTTCGTAGAGTATTGGGTGGGATGACGTTTCCAACCCTGGGTCCATGTTTTGATGCAGATTTTATAGGAGTGCATAGCAGGACAGCACCCCCCCCCCCCCCATCCACCTAAGACCTGGTTAAAGGGCCACTGCAGGCAGGAAGGGGTCGAGACATTTTAACCACCTTCTGCCTGCCATATAAGGTAATGACGGGCGCAAGGCAGTTCTCTCGTTCTGGGAGGACGTTTTATGACGTCCTCCCACTCTACTGTAACTGCGCGTGCGCGGCTCCGGGGGCGTGCAGCGCGGCGATCGGTGGTGCGCTGTGTCCCTCGGACACCAATCAACGGAAAGAGCCGAAGATGTCAGCTCGGTCATGTGATCAGCTGTGTCCAATCACAGCTGATCGCATATAAATAGGAGAATGTCGGTTATCGGCATTTCTCTCCTCACGAGCTGTCATGCTGACAGAGGAGAGGAGAGCCGGTAATCGGCATTCCTCAGAGGGGATATGTACACTGATCATCAGGGCACTAATGATCAGTGTAGCCCCAGCAGTGCCACCTGCCAGTGCCCATCAGTGCCTCATCAATGCCACATATCAGTGCCTACAAGTGCACATCAATGCCACATATCAGTGCCCATCTGAGCTGCCTTTCAGTGCCAGTCAGTGCCACCTATCAATGCCAACTATCAGCGCCAGTCAGTGCCGCCTATCAGTGCAAGTCAGTACTGCCTATCAGTGCCATATATGAGTGCTGCCTTTCAGTGCCACCTACCGGTGCCTCATCAATGCCACATATCAGTGCCTATCTGAGCTGCCTTTCAGTGCCAGTCAGTGCCACCTATCAATGCCAATCAGTGCCAACTATCAGCGCCAGTCAGTGCAAGTCAGTACCGCCTATCAGTGCCAGTCAGTGCCACCTAACAGTGCCAGTCAGCGCCGCCTATCAGTGCCACCTATCAGTGCCATATATGAGTGCTGCCTTTCAGTGCCCATCAGTGATGCCTGTCAATGCCCATCAGTGCCACCTACCAGTACCCATCAGTGCAGCCTATCAGTGCCCATTACCGCAGCCTCATTAGCGCACATCAGTGAAGGAGAAAAATCACTTATTTACAAAATTTTATAACAAAAACTAAGAAAAAACTTTTTTTTTTCACAATTTTGTTTTGGTTTGTTTAGCAAAAAATAAAAAAACCCCGAGGTGAGTAAATACCACCAAAAGAAAGCTCTATCTGTCTAAAAAAAATGATAAACATTTCATCTGGGTACAGTGTTGCATGACTGCGCAATTGTCATTCAAAGTGTGACAGCACTGAAAGCTGAAAACTGGCCTGGCCTGGGCAGGGAGGGGGTATAAGTGCCCGGCAGGCAAGTGGTTAAAAAAACTGCCCACTGAAAAGGTAATTTTTTTCTTTCTTCTCCATTGAAGGACACAGAGAGTTCTAACCTTCGGGTTAGGCTTCCACATCCAATTGGAAAATGGCAAAAAAATTGTAGGCCAGCCCGGGATACCCACTCCTACTACCAACATGCCTCAATCTTTTTTTGCTCGAGTCCTAGGAGGGCGGATGTCTTTTCTAGCACTTTTTTCTTCTTCCTCGATTTTTGTCTCCAAGGGCCACTCTGAAACTAGAGGATCCACCTGTGTCCTGGGTGCTTTAATACTTCAAAGGCCACAATGACCTTTCCTTTGTACCGGCTTTTCCAACTTTTTCTCTATAGGGATTGGAAGCACCCCGATAAGTTGATAACTCCCCAGTGACATTGTAGGAACTCAATCTGGTTCTCTCTGCTCTTCAGAAAACATTTTTGGTTTAACCCCCCTGGCGGTATTCCTGAGTGTAGCTCGGGGTTAACTTTCAGCACCACAAGCGGTAACCTCGAGCTACACTCGGGAATACACTGCAGCGTTGCTCGGGGATCCCTCCTGCACTTACCTTGTCCTGCGCTCCCGCGATGTCCCCCCTGCAGTGTCCCCTGTAATGTCCTCCGGCCGATGCCGGCATCTGTCTTCCGGGTTCCGTTCCCTGCGACGTCGGGACGTACGGGGGACGGAACTGGCGGGAAATTAAAAAATTTTAAAAGTGACATTCACTAAATACACTAAAATCACATAGTATAACATTCCTGTATCAAACCATTTCACATACATTTTGTCCCGAGTGCTTTGTCCGGCGCCCTGCCTGCATTTTTACTGTTCTTTCTGCCTGGAAACTGAGAAACGTCCATGGCGTCCAAAAAGCGTCCCTTTAGGTCAGACGCGGTTTTAGACCGGCTAGAGAACAGCGATAGTAAATCAGAACCACTTGCAGAATTGAGTGATAATGATTCGTGGGGGAAATTCCTCATCAGACACTGAAAACGATTCTGCGACTGAGCTCAGCGATGTGCGAACTTGGCGCTATATTTCACATTTCAGTGTTTTTGGTTTGATTATATTATTGAATTAAATTTATTATTATTATATTATTATATTTTATGATTATTTATTATATTATAATTTTTGATTTTGTGTTTCAAGTTTTATCATCCCCGGGATGTTTACTAGACTCTTGTTCGGACAGATTTCAGTGAGTTATTCCTAAAAATTACAGGTCTACAATAACAAAACAACATATTTCCATGCAAAAAAAGTACCGCTTTGAGCACAGAAATACTGACATAATCAGACTGCTAGGGAGGTTAATAAAAACAAATATTGGAGTTGATTTACTAAGGACTCATACACAGGGAAGGTTGAGAACCCAGACTGTATGTGTGATACGTCCATCAATTATACTATACCAACAGATGTTATTAATAGAACTTCATTTGGACATACTGTATATAAAAAGAGTACCAGCAAAACAATTTTTATTAGATTTCATTTAAATTCCATTTAACCCCTCGCCCTCCTGAGGATCCCCCCCCCCCTTCCTGACCAGGTCATTTTTTGCGATACAGCGCTGCGTTACTTTGACAATTGCGCGGTCATGCAACGCTGCACCCAAATGAAGTTTATGTCCTTTTTTCCCACAAATTTAGCTATCTTTCGGTGGTATTCGATCGCCTGTGCGGTTTTTATTTTTTGCGCTATAAAAAAAAGACAATTTTGAGAAAAAAAACAATATTTTGGACTTTTTGCTATTAAACATGTCCATTAAAAAAATCAAATTTCGGCATAAATTTCAGCCAAAATGTATTCTGCGACATGTCTTTGCTAAAAAAAAAAAAAATCCCAATACGTGTAAATTGATTGGTTTACGTGAAAGTTATAGCGTCTACAAATGGCGGTATATATACTGGAATTTGTTTTTCTACTATTAACCACTTGCCGCCCTGCCACTGTATATATACGTGTGGCGTTTTAAAACGGGCTCAGCGCTCCCGATGTCTTCGCGGGCAAGGGGCGTGCGCGCGCTCCCGCTGACTGGCGGGTGACACCATTTGATCCCGGAGGGATCAATCATTCGATTTCAGCCAGTGATGTCTGGCTGAAATCGGATGATCGGTCCCTGTCCTATCCTGTCCTGTGTTGACAGTTACACAGGACAGGATATGATGTCATTCTTCTCTGCCTGGACACATTCCGTTCCAGACAGAGAAGAAGACATACACATTGTGAGTAAAACAGCACATACCCACAATTAGAACACTCTAGGACACATTTAACCCCCTGATCGCCCCCCCAGTTAACCCCTTCACTGCCCTGTCACCAGTGTCACTGATCAGCGAACCGATTTTTACTGATCACTGTATCAGTGTCGCTGGCGACTTCCGATAGTGTTAGCGCCCCTTCCAGATAGCGCCAGATTGCCCGCCAGTACACCAGTAATCCCGTTTAATCCCTTAATCCCCCCCCCCCAGTTAACCCCTTCACTGCCCTGTTACCAGTGTCACTGATCAGTGAACCGATTTTTACTGATCACTGTATCAGTGTCGCTGGCGACTTTCCAATAGTGTTAGCGCCCCTCCCAGATAGCGCGCGTTTGCCCGCCAGTACACCAGAAATCCCATTTAACCCCTTAATCCCCCCCCCCCAGTTAACCCCTTCACTGCCCTGTCACCAGTGTCACTGATCAGTGAACCAATTTTTACTGATCACTGTATCAGTGTCACTGGCAACTTCCGATATTGTTAGCGCCCCTCCCAGATAGCGCGCGTTTGCCCGCCAGTACACCAGAAATCCCATTTAACCACTTAATCCCCCCCCCCAGTTAACCCCTTCACTGCCCTGTCACCAGTGTCACTGATCAGTGAACCGATTTTTACTGATCACTGTATCAGTGTCACTGGCAACTTCCGATATTGTTAGCGCCCCTCCCAGATAGCACGCGTTTGCCCGCCAGTACACCAGAAATCCCATTTAACCCCTTAATCCCCCCCCCCCCCCCAGTTAACCCCTTCACTGCCCTGTCACCAGTGTCACTGATCAGTGAACCGATTTTTACACCAGTAATCCCGTTTAACCCCTTGATCGATTGAGGACGTAAATTTAGTTTGGGTACAGCATTGCATGACTGCGCAATTGTCCGTTAAACTAGCGCAGCGCTGTATAGCAAAAAAAGGCATAAATTGCAGTATCTATACCATAGTTTGTAGACGCTATAACTTCACACAAAGCAATCAATATACACTTATTGGGATTTTTTTTACCAAAAACATGGAGCAGAATACATTTTGGCTTAAATTTATAACCAACTTTGAGTTTACTATATATTTTTTATAGCTGAAAGTAGAAAATATTGGTTTTTTTTCAAAATTTTTGTGGTTTTTTGTGTTTATAGCACAAAAAATAAAAAGCGCACAGGTGATAAAATACCACCAAAAGAAATCTCGATTTGTGTGAAAAAAGGATGTAAATTTCGTTTGGGTGCAGCATTGCATGACCGCGCAATTATCATTTGAATTAGTGCAGCGCCAAACAGCAAAAAAAGGCGTGGTCATTATGGGGGGTAAATCCTCAGGAGCTCAAGTGGTTAATGGCGGCAATCAGTAACTTTTAGCGGGACTGCGGTGGACATTCTGACGCTGGGTGGAACTGACTTGGTGTCGCTGACATCCCCAGTGACACCAATACAGTGATCAGTGCTAAAAGAAAGCACTGATACTGTATTAATGGCACTGGGCAGGAAGGGGTTAATATGAGGGGCGATCCAAGGGTTATATGTGTGCAGGGAGTGTTTTACGAGGGGGCTGGGGGGGGGTGCTTCACTGTAAGAACACTGATTGGGATGGCTGTGCACAGAGCAGTGTGCCCCAGTCGACAGAGAGAAAGACTGTAAACAAAACAATCTTCCTCCCCATCGCAGATGCTTGGTAATCACCGGGCGCCAGCGGATAATTACTGGCCGGGACCCAGTGATTGACAGCCACAGACAAAAATGGTGGCACGGGTAGGGAGCGTGCCCCCTACCCGGAAATGCAAAATCACATGTAAATATATGTGATTTTGCGCACCCCTGCCGCCCTTCAGCAGTATATCTGTTATAGGGTGGCGGGGAAGCGGTTAAAATATACACAGCAAACATATTAAAAATACTCTCCACTTAGAGGTTCACAATGTGTATAGATTCCAAGCATCATTTTTTTTAATTTTTTTTTGGATGTTTTATAGCAGAAAGTAAATTTTTTTTCCAAAATGTTCACTCTTTTTTCATTTACTGCATATCACGAATAATTTTTTTTTAAACCCAGTGGTGATCAAATACCACCAAACATCAATACACATTTCTTAGGAGATATATATATATTTTTTTTACCAAAGACACATAGCAAAATACATTTTGGCCAAAATTTATGAAACAAATAGATTTTTTTTTTGGATATGTTTGATAGCAGACAGTAAAATGTTTTTCTTCTTCTGGAGCTGAAGTGGTTAAGAACGCTGCAACCCAAATGAAAAAAAATCCTGCAATGGAAATGACAGAAATTCAATCTTTCATTTACCGTATATCACAAAGAAATGTGTTTTTTAAACCCAGTTGTGACCAAAAAAAATAAAAAAATATTTTTTTTTCATAAATTTTGGCCAAAATGTATTCTGCTACATGTCTTTGGTAAAAAAAAAAATCCTAAGAAATGTATATCACCAAATGTATCACCAAACAATAAATATACATTTCATAGGATTTTTTTTTTAACAAAGACATGTAGCAGAATACATATTGGCCAAAATTTATGAAAAAAAAATATTTTTTTATTTTTTTTTTGGATATGTTTTATAGCAGAAAATAAAAAAAAGTTGTTTTTCCAAAATGTTCAATTTTTTTTCATTTACTATATATTGCAAAGAATTAAAAAAGAATACATTTTGGCCAAAGTTATGAAAAAATAGATTTTTTTTTTTTGGATAAGTTTGATAGCAGAAAGTAAAAAAAGTTTTTTTTCCCAAAATGTTCAATCTTTTTTCTTTTACTGTATATCGCAAATCATTTTTTTTTTTAACCCAGTGGTGATCAAATACCAATCAATATACCTTTAATAGGATTTTTTTTTTACCAAAGACATGTAGCAAAATACATTTTGTGAAAAAAATAGATTTTTTAATTTTTTTTGATGTTTTATAGCAGAAAGTAAAAAAAATTGTTTTTTTCCCAAAATGTTCAATGTTTTTTCATTTACTGTATATCGCAAAGATTTTTTTTTTTTTTTTTAAACCCAGTGGTGACCAAATACCGCTGGGTTTAAAAAGCTCTATTTGTGTAAAAAAATTATAGCAGAAAGTAAAAAATCTTTTTTTTTCAAAATGTTCAATCTTTTTTCATTTAATATACATTTATTTGGATTTGTTTTACCAGACATGTAGCAGAATACATTTTGGCCAAAATTTATTAAAAAAAATATTTTTTAATTTTTTATGTTTTATAGCAGAAAGTAATTTTTTTTCCAAAATGTTCAATCATCTTTCATTTACTGTATATTACAAATAAATGTATTTATTTTTTTAAACTGATAAAATACCACCAATGAATATACATTTCTTAGGATTTTGTTTTTTACCAAAGACATGTAGCAGAATACATTTGGACCAAAATTTATGAAAAAAATTGATTTGAAATTTTTTTGGGATATGTTTGCTAGCAGACAGTAAAAAATATTTTTTTTCTTCTGGAGCTAAATTGGTTAAGAAAGCTGCAACCCAAACAAAAAAAAATCCTGCAATGGAAATGACAGAAATTCAATCTTTTTTCATTTACCGTATATCACAAAGAAATTTGTTTTTTAAACCCAGTGGTGATCAAATACCACCAAACAATAAATATACATTTCTTAGGATATTTTTTTTTACCAAAGACATGTAACAGAATACATTTTGGACCAAAATTTATGAAAAAAATAGATTTTAATTTTTTTTGGATGTTTTATAGCAGAAAAGGAAAAAATATTTTTTTTTCCAAAATGTTCAATCTTCTTTCATTTATTGTATATTGCAAATATTTTTTTTTTTAACCCAGTGGTGATCAATTACCACCAAACAATCAATATACACTTCTTAGGATTTTTTATTTTTTTTTTAACCAAAAAGACATGTAGCAGAATACATTTTCACCAAAACGTATAAAAAAAATTGATTTTTTAATTTTTTTTTGGATGATTTGATATCAGACAGTAAAAAATATTTTTTTCTTCTGGAGCTGAAGTGGCTAAGAACGCTGCAACCCAAACAAAAAAAAATCCTGCAATGGAAATGACAGAAATTCAATCTTTTTTTAATTTACCGTATATCGCAAAGAAATGTGTTTGTTTTTTAAACCCAGTGGTGATCAAATACCACCAAACAATTAATATACATTTTTTTATATATACCAGAAAGAAGCAGAAAGTAAAAAAAATTTTTTTTTCCCAAAATGTTCAATGTTTTTTCATTTACTGTCTATTGCAAAGATTTTATTTTTTTTTAAACCCAGTGGTGATCAAATACCACTGGGTTTAAAAAGCTCTATTTGTGTAAAACAATTATAGCAGAAAGTAAAAAATATTGTTTTTCCAAAATGTTCAATCTTTTTTCATTTAATATACATTTATTAGGATTTTTTTTTTACCAGACATGTAGCAGAATACATTTTGGCCAAAATTTATTAAAAAAAATATTTTTTAATTTTTTATGTTTTATAGCAGAAAGTAATTTTTTTTCCAAAATGTGCAATCTTCTTTCATTTACCGTATATTGCAAATAAATGTATTTATTTTTTTAAACTGATAAAAAAAACCACCAATGAATATACATTTCTTAGGATTTGTAGCAAAATACATTTTGGACCAAAATTTATGAAAAAAATATATTTTTTTAATTTTTTTTGGATGTTTTATAGCAGAAAGTAAAAAATATTTTTTTTCCAAAATGTTCAATCTTTAATCATTTACTGTATATCACAAATATTTTTAAATTTTTTTTGTAAGTGGTGATCAAATACCACCAATCAATATACATTTATTAGGATTTTATTTTAACCAAAGACATGTAGCAGAATATATTTTGGCTAAAATTTATGAATTTTTTTTTTAATGTTTTATAGCAGAAAGTAAAAAATATTTTTTTTCTTCTGGAGCTGAAATCGTTAAGAACGCTGCAACCCAAAGCAAAAAAAAAATCCTGCAATGGAAACGACAAATGAATTTGTCAGAGAAAACCCGTGCGGTGCGTTCTTACACCTAAGAAGAGCTCCATCATTTTTTAATGTCTCGTGTATAAACCCGGCTAATTCCGAGTTGTCAGAAGACACGGAGCACACCTGCCGAGCGATAGGCGGTCAGCGGGATGCCGCGTCGCCCTATTAAGAAGCTGTTAAATTCAGACGAAGACGAGATGTTTTCTCTCCATGGTGTCAGGACAAGTAGCCGTTTCCCATATTGCAGCCGAAAATGAGAAAATGGCAAAGAATGGAATTAATCTTCAATTTTTAATCATCTGTCCGAAACGTCTGACCTCCAGAAACCATAGAGATGACCCAGCGAAAAGAAACAAACATTTCATCCACGTAATTATATATCCAATGTATGGAATCCGATGCAAGTTGAAGAAAACAGAAATTAACCCCTTCCATACCGGGCACTTTTACCCCCTTCCTGCCCAGGCCAGTTTTCAGGTTTCAGCGCTCTCACACTTTGGGTACAATGTTGTATGACCGCGCAATTGTCATTCAAACTAAAATTTAATCACCGCTGGGGTTTTTATTTTTTGCTAAATTAACAAAAAAAAAACACAAATTTTAAAAAAAACGTTTCTTTGTTTCTGTTATAAAAGTTTGCAAATAAATAATTGTTCTTCATAAATTTAGGCCGAGATGTATTCTGCTACATGTCTTTGGGGAAAATAACCCAAATTAGGATGTATTATTTAGTTTGTAGGAAAGTTATAGAGTTCACAAACTATGGTATAGATCTGAATATTGATCAATCCTGAAGTACTGACAGCCAATCTAATTTCTTGAGGTCCAAGAATGTCAGGACAGTACAGATATCCCCCAAATGTCAGAACAGTACAGATATCCCCCAAATGTCAGGAAGGTACAGATATCCCCCCAAATGTCAGAACAGTACAGATATCCCCCAAATGTCAGGACGGTACAGATATCCCCCAAATGTCAGGACGGTACAGATATCCCCCCAAATGTCAGGACAGTACAGATATCCCCCAAATGTCAGGACAGTACAGATATCCCCAAATGTCAGGACGGTACAGATATCCCCCCAAATGTCAGGACGGTACAGATATCCCCCCAAATGTCAGGACAGTACAGATATCCCCCAAATGTCAGGACAGTACAGATATCCCCCAAATGTCAGGACAGTACAGATATCCCCCAAATGTCAGGACGGTACAGATATCCCTCAAATGTCAGAACGGTACAGATATCCCTCAAATGTCAGAACGGTACAGATATCCCCCAAATGTCAGGACAGTACAGATATCCCCCAAATTACCCCTTTTTGCAAAGTAGACAGTCCGATGTATTTCATAAGAGGCATGGCGAGTGTTTTGAATTTGTAATTTTTTTTGTCATAATTTTTCGGAAATGAAGAAATAAAACAATGATTTTCACAATTTTTTTTTTTTTACATACTGTCACCAGTGCAGTACAGCGTCATCATATAACTGGCATGGCGGTGATCAGGGACACTGACTGGTGACAGTACAAAAAAAAATGTATAATTTTTTTTTTAATTTTTATAAAATGTTTCTCTTTTTCTAAGTTTTTTTTCATATTTCACTATGACCAAAGTAGTATAATGTTACCATAGTAACATTGTACTACTTTGGGGAAGTGATCAGTATTTTTTTTTTTCTTTTTACACAATTTTCTTACAGCAAAGAATTTCTTTGCTATAAGCAAGCATTTTCCTGAATGACATTAATTCATTCAGGGTTTTTTTTGTGCTTAAATGTGATTTGGCCACGGCTAATCACATGACACAGCTGGGCTGTGATTGGCCCAGCTTGTGCATGTGATCGCTGTGACCATTCACAGCTAGACACACTTGTATACAATGGATGGCATGAAAGGAAGCCATCCATTGTATACAACTGTCATGTGACCTGCTGTGATCGATCACAGCAGGTCACATGGTACCGGCAATGGGGACGGTACACGGATCTGTCATCGGCCATGTCCGAGATACACGGCCAGTGACAGATCGCGCCACAGAGCGGTCCTGCGGGGAAGCAAACTGCGCATGCCTGAAAGGACGCCATATGGGGTCCACCCGGAGGGACGAGCTGCTTCCCGGCCGCCATCTGGCTATAGGCTGGGCGGCAACTGGTTAAACTTACACTGACACTGGGGGGAAACTGACTTGGTGTCACTGACATCCCCAGTGACACCAATACAGTGATCAGTGCTAATACAAAGCACTGATACTTTACTAATTGTACTGGGCAGGAAGGGGTTAACCACTTCCCTTCCGGCTCATGTTTATAAACATCCTCCCCACTCCCTGGGAACGCGCAGCACCGCAATCCGGTGCCCGCTGTGTCCTCCGGACACAGTGGAACACTGATCACTGTACGGGACCTCTGTGTGATTGGCCAATCAGTGATCACATGAAGAGTAGTAAGCAAGATGTCACTTCTGACATCATTGCATACTACGTGTGAAATCTGTGAATGATCACAGAGATCACATGGTACAGGGCTATTCACAACAGCCTTGTACCATGTGACAAGCTGTGACCAATCACAGCTCACACAGTATTTCTCAATGGCTGCAAGAATGCAGCCAGAGAGAAGGAGAAATGATTGCTTTTACAGCCTTTATGGGTGTAAAAGCAATCAGTGTAAAAAAAAATAACAACTCTCCATCAACCCCCACAAGTAGTACAGTGTCACCATGGTGACACTGTACTGATAGGGTGACAGTATGTAAAAAAAAAAAAAAATAATAATATAAAAAAAAAAATGTAAAAAAAAAGTTTGAAAAATTATAATGTTTGGTTATAAACTAATTTGTTTTGTTTTTTTTACTAAAAAGATAACTGAATAAATTTTGGCCAAGATATATGAAGAAAGATTATTTCTTTGCAAAATTTTATAAGAAAAATACTTTTTTCAAAAGTTTTGGACTTTTTCATTAATATAGCAAAAAAATAAAATAAAAAATCCCAGCGGTGAATAAATACCACCAAAATAAAGTTTTATCTGTCTCAAGAAAATGCTAAAAAATTCATATGGGTACAGTGTTGCATGACCGCGCAATTGTCATTCAAAGTGTGATAGCGCCAAAAGCTGAAAATTGGCCTGGACAGGAAGGGGGTGAACTGGTTAACCTACCAGCATGTTTTTGGAGTGTGGGAGGGAACTGGAGTACCCTGAGGAAACCCACGCAGGCACAGGGAGAACATGCAAACTCCAGGTAGGTGGTGCTGTGGTTGGGATGCGGTTTGTGGTGCGGGGAGAAATGTGCAGAAGATGTAACATCATACAAATATGTAAAGCAGAGGCCCCTATGGTAAGGGGCATTAGTAGAGAAGACAAACAGTCCTTCACAATGATCTGAGGCCAAAAACATTGCCCCCTCCCGGCATTTCTGTCGGAATAATGCATCACTACGCCCAGGAAATTGTTGCGATGACAAATGTTTCGGCATTCTCATGTTTCTCTCTTTGGTTTGTATCGGTATGACACAATAGAGTGGAGAAACAAAAAGCCAAATCTGACACATTCCACATCGAACGTCCGGTTCATGCTATTGCGGCCCGTGTTTGCTTGGGCACACAACCCATTCATTTGAATGGGCTGCTGTGCTGCGTTTCCCACACAAAAAGGGTGCCTGTAACTTTTTTAAAAACACGACCACAGGGAAACCGCATGGCTCCCACACCTGCCGCAGGCTGAGATGCGTGGGGGTGCTGTTCAGATTGGCAGCCCCACGCATCTCGCAGTTCGGCTGTGGGTGCAGGAACGGGTGTGATTCCTGCACCCCACACCCTGCAGGCTGGTGTGAACCTAGTTGTATAACAGGAGGGGAAGGGCAAGGACACAGGGGCCCCATGATCCCCTATTGCCCGGGGGCCCCATGAGTTGTCAGTCCGCCCCTGATTCCAGGTTCAGGTGAACGTATTCCTCAAAGTAGTGAAATTTGTAAGCACGTCGACTTATATATGATTCTATGGGTGCAAAACATTTGAGGGGGAAAATATGTTGCTGCCTTCATGGTTGCTGGAACGTACACAGCACAGGAACAAAAAAAAAAAAAGTATAGAATCAAAGTTTTTACATACGCACGATAAAATATTTATATTCTCTAGTTAAAGTTTTTATATTTTCTATATATTCAGGAGCGATGATCCATTACAATGGGCACACAATGATCCCGAAAAGAACACTTTTAGGTTGCATACAGACATCTAGTGGCTGAATTAGGACATAACTGCCACCTACCAGAATACAAAAAAAAAATGTATTGATTTATTACATTGAAATTATCGCAGATTAAAAGGAGAAAATAAACACCTAAAAAAATATATGTCTCACACAAACAAGGATGGCAAAACAATTGTGCGAAGAAAGCTTGTGGTGTCTTTGCAAGATGAATTCCAGGTATGGCAATTTTTTCGTTCGGCCCAGCTTGGCTCAATGTAACTACAGTGGATATAAAAAGTCTTCACACCCCTGTTAAAATGTCAGGTTTCTGTGATGTAAAAAAAAAAAAATGAGTAAAAAATAAATAATTTCAGAACATTTTCCACCTTTAAAGCTCATGTACACTGCAGCTGGTAAACTCACGTTCAGGAGCTGTTCAGCGTTTTTTTCAGCAGCCCCTGAACTCTCCCTAATGTTCTCCTATGTGTCCGTGTACACATCTTCGGTTACAGGCAGTTGAGTTTACAGTCGTTTTTTTTAATGCACCAAACTTGCGTTCAGGAGTAGATTTTATCAAAAGCTAAACACGTTTATAAGCATTTGTGTTTAAAAAATTTTTTTAACTCTTCCAGTTCTCGATGCTGTCCGGAGCCTTTTTTTATCATGAAAAATGCATGCAAAGCTTTTTCAAGGTGCTCAGATGGACAAAACACTGAACACAGGATGTTCCACCAAGCTCCTCACACATTGTAATGACCAATTCACACCTCAGACCTCTCCCACCCTTGGAAACAAAAGATATGTTAATGGCCATTCACACCTCAGACCTCTCCCACCCTTGGAAACCAAAGATATGTTAATGACCATTCACACCTCAGACCTCTCCCACCCTTGGAAACCACAGATATGTTAATGACCATTCACACCTCAGACCACTCCCACCCTTGGAAACAAAAGATATGTTAATGACCATTCACACCTCAGACCTCTCCCACCCTTGGAAACCACAGATATGTTAATGACCATTCACACCTCAGACCTCTCCCACCCTTGGAAACAAAAGATATGTTAATGACCATTCACACCTCAGACCTCTCCCACCCTTGGAAACCAAAGATATGTTAATGACCATTCACACCTCAGACCTCTCCCACCCTTGGAAACCACAGATATGTTAATGACCATTCACACCTCAGACCACTCCCACCCTTGGAAACAAAAGATATGTTAATGACCATTCACACCTCAGACCTCTCCCACCCTTGGAAACAAAAGATAGGTTAATGACCATTCACACCTCAGACCTCTCCCACCCTTGGAAACAAAAGATATGTTAATGACCATTCACACCTCAAATTCCTCATGAAAACCCCCTGCCAGGTGACCTTAATGACTCCCTCCACCAGACACCTTTCCCACCCTTGGAAACAAAAGAAATGTTAATGAGCAACTCACACCTAAGCTGATCTCAACACATACTGCTGTCTCTGCTTCTACTCTCTGTATTTCTCTGAAACAGTCTGAAATAGGTAATAATTTACCACTTTTCAGTGCATTCTGGGCATTTGGGAAGTTCTCCTGTGCTAATCTTTAAAAAACCCTTCTAAACGCAAATGCACATAAACGCAGTATGCAAACGCGGCTAAACAGACTTTTTTTTACCTACGTTTTCCAGCAGTCAGAAGTGTCGTTTTAGAACCATCAGCTTGGCATTGCATGCCATTATTAAGCTTGTGATCTACCACAACCCCCAAATCCTTCTCCACCATTGACCCCCCCCCCCCGAGATCCTTCTCCACCATTGACCCCCCCCCAGTTGTACCCCCCCAGTATGTATGATGCATGCATATTCTTAGCCCCCAAGTGAAGAACCTTACATTTATCAACATTTAACCTCATTTGCCTCATAGTTGCCCAATTACACAGCGCATTAAAGTCGACTCCATGTAATGCCTGTTTTTATCCACCGACTACAAACATCAAGTTCACAGTCTTAGGTGGGCGTTTTTCTACCAGCAAATGCCTGCTTGATCTTCTATTCCAAATTAGTTGCTACAGCAGGATAATTTTCTTCGCCCAGACATTGGTAATGGTGTATATCCTGTCTCACCTAACAAAGTCCCTTCCAGGATATGATTAACACAAACTACGATTAGGTGTGATAATTGATGTTGGCTGGGACTTTATTTTGTCTCATCCATGCAGAGGACACATAACATCAATCCTGTGCACGGAAACATTCAACCGAGCTCACTGGGATGTAGAATCGGGATGCAAGTCAAATGATTAACCCTTATATCGCCAAAGAGGAAAGCAATGTCCATGGGGTCCTCCATCAGGAAGCCAAGCTGGCCAGAGTGTGCAATCTTTACCATTAGAGAACATCGGCAGGTCAGTGGTTGACATATCTCTATATTATATGGAATAACTTAAAAATGGAAACTAGGTGTGCAGGAAATACACTCGTGTTTATTCTTCATTGTCCACAGCGAGTATAAAAAAAATAAAATGACATTGTTGCTGGTACAATCCTCTGGCTCTGTCCACCTAACCTGCGGAAAACGAGTGATCATTTATAACCACTTTTTTATATTACTACAAAAGAGTTTTTAACAAAAGCCTTCATTTAATAACAATGCACAGTAAGATGTGAAAAAACACAAAAGCCCGGCCACTACATTGTACCGTGCCCATGTATCGAGTCAGCCACTGAATGTTTAAAAAGAAAGTTAAATCTGACCTCCAGGTATGATCTGTATTGTTGGTCCAGCTTGGCACGATGTAAGCACAACCATTGGTCCTTCCCCTCATGCCAGGGTGCTAGGCGTAATCCTAGACTCTGACCTCTCCTTTGGGCCCCACATCCACTCACTGGCTAAATCCTGCCGCCTCAACGTCAGGAACATTTCCAAAATCCGCCCCTTCCTGACCAATGACACCACAAAACAACTTATCCACGCCTTGGTTATATCCCTCCTCGATTACTGCAACTCCCTCCTCACTGGTCTACCATTACACAGGCTATCCCCCCTTCAGTCTATTATGAATGCTGCGGCTAGACTCATCCACCTTACCAACCGATCAGCGACTGCCGCTACTCATACACCTTACCAACTGATCAGCGACTGCTGCTAGACTCAGCCACCTTACCAACTGATCAGCGACTCCCGCTAGACTCACACACCTTACCATCCGATCAGCGACTGCCACTAGACTCCTCCACCTTACCAACCGATCAGCAACTGCCGCTAGACTCCTCCACCTTACCAACCAATCAGCAACTGCTGCTAGACTCCTCCACCTTACCAATCAGCAACTGCTGCTAGACTCATACACCTTACCAACCGAACAGCGACTCCTGCTAGACTCATACACCTTACCAACCGATCAGCGACTGCCGCTAGACTCATACACCTTACCAACCGATCAGGGACTGCCGCTAGACTCATCCACCTTACCAGCCGATCAGCGACTGCCGCTAGACTCATACACCTTACCAACCGATCAGCGACTGCCTCTAGACTCATACACTTTACTAACCGATCAGCGACTGCCGCTAGACTCATACACCTTACCACCAATCAGCGACTGCCGCTAGACTCTTACACCTTACCAACCGATCAGCGACTGCCGCTAGACTCATACACCTTACCAACCGATCAGTGACTGCCGCTAGACTCATACACCTTACCAACCAATCAGCGACTACTGCTCCTCTGCCAATCCCTCCACTGGCTTCCACTAACCCAACATATAAAATTCAAACTACTAATCACAGCTTATAAAGCCATCCACAACACTGCCCCTAGCTACATCACCAACCTCATCTGCAGATATCGCTCAAATGACCCACTCCGCTCCTCCCAAGATATCCTCCTTTCCAGCTCCCTCATCACCTCCTCCCACGCTCGCCTCCAGGACTTCTCCAGAGCTTCCCCCATACTCTGGAACTCCCTACCACAGCATGTCCGGTCAAAACTCACTTCTTCAGGGAAGCCTACCCACCTCCACCTAAGAACTGTACTTGAATCACCTCCGCCAGATCATCCCCCGGAGCTATCACCTTTTGTCCCACCTCCCCCTTCCTTTAGATTGTAAGCTCCACGAGCCGGGCCCTCCTATTCCTTCTGTACTGAACTGTATTGTTGCTGTATTGTCTCCCGTTATATTGTAAAACGCTGAGCAAACTGTTGGCGCCATAAATCCTGTATAATAATAATAATGTAAGTATGTATATATCTCATACCAGAGGGGCCACTGGGGAAGCCGATAATCATAGTAGTAGTTGGTGCTTCTACAGTATTCACAGTTGTTGGGTCCTGTGCCGATTGGCTTTCCTTCTGCACACTGTACACAGGGGGGGCTATTGCTCGACACTGTTGCCTTTTACAAAACACCTTGTATTTTTTTAATGAATACGAGGCAATCTAATTGAGCAAGGTGGAGAGGCGGGGCAGTAATGTCAAGATCTCTATCTCATCCAGTCAAAGAATGATTTGTATTTATTAACTGCTTACAGCATAAACACTGCTACAGGGCGGCACGGGTGCGCAAAATCATGTATATATACAGTTGCAAGAAAAAGTATGTGAACCCCTTGGGATTACGTGGAGTTTTGCATCAATTGGGCATAAAATGTGCTCTGAACGTCATCTAAGTCACAACAATAGAAGAACACAGTCTGCTGAACATAATACTACACAAACATTAGATGTTGCCATGGTTTAATTGCACATAACATGTAAACATTCACAGTGCAAGGAGGAAAAAGTATGTGAACCTTTGGACTTAATAACTGGTTGACCCTCCTTTTGGCAGCAATAACCTCAACCAAACGTTTCCTGTAGTTGCAGATCAGACCTGCACAACGATCTGGAGTCATTTTGGACCACTCCTCTTCACAAAACTGTTTCAGTGTAGCAATATTCTTGGGATGTCTGGTGTGAATCGCTCTCTTAAGGTCATGCCACAGCATTTCAATCAGGTTGAGGTCAGGACTCTGACTGGGCCACTCCAGAAGGCGTATTCTGTGCTGTTGCAGCCATTGTTTTGTTGAATTACTTGTATGCTTTGGGTCATTGTCCTGTTGCATCACCCATCCTCTGCGGAGCTTCAGTTGGCGGACAGATGGTCGTACGTTTTCCTGCAAAATGTCTTGATAAACTCTGGAATTCATTTTCCCATCAATGACAACAATCCGTCCAGGCCCTGAGGCAGCAAAGCAGCCCCAAACCATGATGCTCCCTCCGCCATGTTTCACAGTGGGGATGAGGTTTTGATGTTGGTGTGCTGTGCCTTTTTTCCTCCACACATAGTGTTGTGTGTTCTTCCCAAACAACTCAATCTTGGTTTCATCTGTCCACAGTATATTTTGCCAGTAGTGCTGTGGAACATCCAGGTGCTCTTTTGCAAACTTCAAACGTGCTGCAATCTTCTTTTTGGACAGCAATGGCTTCCTCCGTGGTGTCCTCCCATGTACTCCATTCTTGTTTAATGTTTTCCTTATTGTAGATGTGTCAACAAAAATGTTAGCATGTGCCAGAGATTTCTGTAGGTCTTTAGCTGACACTCTGGGATTCTTCTTTACCTCATGCAGCATTCTGCGCTGTGCTCTTGCAGTCATTTTTACAGGACGACCACGCCTAGGGAGAGTAGCAACAGTGCTAAACTTTCTCCATTTGTAGACAGTCTGTCTTACCGTGGACACATGAACATCAAGGCTTTTGGAGATACTTTTGTAACCCTTTCCAGCTTCATGCAAGTCAACAATTCTTGATCGTAGGTCTTCTGAGAGCTCTTTTCTGCGAGGCATGGTTCACATCAGACAGTGCTTCTTTAAACCAGTAAACCCAAAACAGGTGTGTTTTTTTAAGGGCAGGACAGCTGTCAGCAACACATCCAATATCATCACACTGATTGGAGTCAAGGTTGGCTCACTCCTGGCTCCAATTAGCTCTGGGAGAAGTCATTAAGCTAGGGCCTCACATACTTTTCCTCCCTGCACTGTGAATGTTTACATGTTATGTGCAATTAAACCATGGCAACATCTAATGTTTGTGTAGTATTATGTTCAGCAGACTGTGTTCTTCTATTGTTGTGACTTAGATGACGTTCAGAGCACATTTTATGCCCAATTCATGCAAAACTCCACGTAATCCCAAGGGGTTCACATACTTTTTCTTGCAACTGTATGTGATTCGCACTCCCACAGTTTTCAGTTTTTCCCCGCCAACCCACGGGTGCCATGATTTGATCTCCAAGGTAGCAATCATCCGATTTTGGCCAATGATGGTTGGCCTAAATCGGATGATCGATCCCTGTCCTATCAGGGATCTTCCTGTACCTATGTTCACACTTACACAGGTACAGTAAATGACATCTTCTCTCTCTGCGGCACATTCCATCCCAGAGAGAGAAGAAAGAAGAGTACAAGCAGCACACTTGCACAGTTAGAACACTTTTAGGACACATTTAACCCTTTGATCGCGCCCCCCCCCCCAGTTAACCCCTTCACTGCCCTGTCACCAGTCTCATTAGTGTACAGATTTTTCGCTGATCACTGCATTAGCGTTGCTGACGACTTCAGATAGCAATAGCGTCAGTTAGCGCCCCTCCCAGGTAGCGTCAGATTTCCTGTCAGTACACCATTTAACCCCTTGATCGCCAAGAACATGCTCACATACACAATGAACCCCCATTGCTAGTATAGTGTCTGAAGGGATCAATATCTTTGGTCAGATCAGAACTATACCAGCGTTCACATTAGTATAGAGCACCACCTGCACAGAGAATTGCGGTCCCACAGGCGTTCCTATTAGTTCTAATGGCACGCCGCCCGCACTGGAAAAGCAACCGTACTGGGTACCTCGGCTGCGTTTTTCAAAGAAGTGCCGGGACTTCTTCCCTGCGTGTCATGGACACGGGAGTCCATTCAAATGAATGGGCTCTCACGCCTGTGCAAAACGCGTCCCGCACAGCCGTGAACCGGGGGTAAGGGCATTTTCAGACATTTGCATTCTTGTTTTTAAGGATAGGTCTTATCCAAAGTTCAACCAGTACCTTTTCAGAGCTGCTCAAGCAGACCACAGACTACAGGATTTTTTTTAGTAGGGCAGCTTTGCAGAGAACACACAAACAAGTGTAAGCTTGAAAAAGCAGGGCCCTCGAACCCCTCGTGTATTGTATTGTTACTGTATTGTCTCATGTTCTGTCCCCCATTGTAATGTACAGCGCTGAGCAAACTGTTGGCGCTAAATATTGTATAATAATAATGTGGACACATCTGTTGAGAATAATGAGAAATATAATAAGTACAATTTCCTTGTTTAACCATTAGCCGCCCGGCCTATAGCCGTTTGGCAGCCGCAAAAATGCTTCAGCTTTCCAGGTGCACGTCATTTGGCGTCCTCCCGCATATGCGCAGTTCGCGCGGTTGCAAAGCCGCGCAGCAGCACGATCTGTCACCGATGACAGATCTGAGTATCGGCCCCGTTGCCGGTACCATGTGACCTGCTGTGACCAATCACAGCAGGTCACATGACAGTTGTATACAGTGGATGGCTTCATTCATGCCATCCATTGTATACTAGTGTCTAGCTGTGAATGGTCACAGCAGGTCACATGCACGTCATGTGATTAGCTGTGGCCAAATCACAGCTAAGCACAAACAAAAAAAAAAAAAAAAACCTGAATGAATCGATTTCATTCAGGTAAATGTTTGCTTATAGCAAAGTAATTCTTTGCTATAAGCAAACTGTGTAAAAAAAAAAAAATACTGATCACTTCCCCAAAGTAGTACAATGTTACTATGGTAACATTGTACTACTTTGGTCATAGGGAAATATGGAAAAAAAAAATCTTAAAAAAAATTAAAAAAAATGTAATAAAAAATTAAAAATACTGTTCTGACATTTGGGGGATATCTGTACCGTCCTGACATTTGGGGGATATCTGTACCGTTCTGACATTTGGGGGATATCTGTACCGTCCTAACATTTGGGGGATATCTGTACTGTTCTGACATTTGGGGGATTTCTGTACAGTTCTGACATTTGGGGGATATCTGTCCTGTCCTGACATTTGGGGGATATCTGTCCTGTCCTGACATTTGGGGGATATCTGTCCTGTCCTGACATTTGGGGGATATCTGTCCTGTCATTTGGGGGATATCTGTACCGTCCTGACATTTGGGGGATATCTGTACCGTTCTGACATTTGGGGGATATCTGTACTGTCCTGACATTTGGGGGATATCTGTACTGTCCTGACATTTGGGGGATATCTGTACTGTTCTGACATTTGGGGGATATCTGTACTGTTCTGACATTTGGGGGATATCTGTACCGTCCTGACATTTGGGGGATATCTGTACCGTTCTGACATTTGGGGGATATCTGTACTGTCCTGACATTTGGGGGATATCTGTACTGTCCTGACATTTGGGGGATATCTGTACTGTTCTGACATTTGGGGGATATCTGTACTGTTCTGACATTTGGGGGATATCTGTACTGTTCTGACATTTGGGGGATATCTGTACTGTTCTGACATTCTTGGACTCAAGAAATTAGATTGGCTGTCAGCACTTCAGGATTGATCAATATTCATATATATACCATAGTTTGTGAACTCTACAACTTTCCTACAAACTAAATAATACACCAAAGACATGTAGCAGAATACATCTCGGCCTAAATTTATGAAGAACAATTATTTATTTGTAAACTTTTATAACAGAAACAAAGAAAAACGTGTTTTTTTTTCAAAATTTTTGGTCTTTTTTTGTTAATTTAGCAAAAAATAAAAACCCCAGCAGTGATTAAATACCACCAAAAGAAAGCTCTAGTTGTGTGAAGAAAATTATAAAATTTTAGTTTGGGTACAATGTTGTATGACCGCGCAATTGTGATTCAAAGTGTGAGAGCGCTGAAACCTGAAACTGGCCTGGGCAGGAAGGGGTAAAATTGCCCGGTATTGAAGTGGTTAAAAAAAAAAAATGCATGTTGACTCCAAAGTACACCGACATGACGATCCTGGAAGAACATGGTGTTTATTGACACACTTCATTTTCCGTGACAAATCTGCCTGTTATTGTTCCTGGGATCACAACAAAATACAAACATGTCAATCATTTATATTTGGTGACCGTCTTTAGTTGCAGCAACCAACCCGAGTTCAGCTTTCATCAGTTTTAGCACAGTCAGCATGATGACGATGACTGCCGAGCCCCAAATCTGACCTCCGGGTAGGATGTGTATTGCACAGTTGGGTTGGTCCAGCTTGGCACGGTGTAAGTATTTATCTCTCATACCTGAGTGGCCGCTGGGGAAGCTGACAATCTCTGTAGTAGTCAGGGCTACTACAGTGATTGCCTCCATCTTCAAGATCCTGTGCCGCCATTCACAGAACTCCTTGTATATTTTTCAAATCTCCTAGATTGTAAGCTCCCAAGATCAGGGCCCTCCTATCCCTCTTGTATTGAACGGTATTGTTGCTGTATTGTCTCCCGTTATATTGTAAAGTGCTGAGCAAACTGTTGGCGCCATAAATCCTGTATAATAATAATAATAATATATAAATCCTGTATAATAATAATAATATATAAATCCTGTATAATAATAATAATCCAAGACGAGGTGCAGATTTTGACATCAATGCTGAGTCTCTCCACCTCCTCCAATCAGAAAAAGCCTTGTCTTCATTGAAAAAGTACAAGACTTTTTGTGAATGCCAGCAGTGCCAAGGGAGCGCTCCCACAGTGGTCAGTGTAGCTGCTCAGCACAGAATCTGGAAGATCACGGATATCACTGTAGTAGCCCCGACTACTACATTTGTCAGCTTCCCCAGCGCTCCCTCAGTGTCAGGGATTCCGGTGCCTCGGCGGTGCACGCACGCGCAGAGCGCCGATGCGTCCGATCCAGCGAGCACTGAATCCTAGGTGATCACGGTGGCGGCCACGCATGCGCACTAGCGATCGCAGCCGCACCAATGAGAGCACAGGGCGGCCTATTTAAACCTGCCCTGTGCATCTCCAAATCGCCTTCTGGTCTTGTCCTGTTCCTGTGTTCCCGACCCAAGCCTGACCTGATACTGCTGCCTTCTCCTGCTCTGACCCCTGGCTAAGTCCTGACTATTCTCTACCTGTTCCTGATTGCCTGACCTCCTGTTACTGAACCCGGCTTGTGACCTGTTATTCTTCTGCCTGCCGCTCTGCACTGTCTGCTTGGCTGTTACTGACCCGGCCCGTCTGACCACTCATACGTCTTCACGTCTGGCTCTCACCTGCTCTACACCATTGGCTTCCACCTCTACCACAGCTGGTGTTCCTCAGGGGTCGCAACCTGGTCTCAGGCTGATTCAAGTCCATCCCCACCATCAGGGGCTCTGGTGAACCAGCAGACTGAGGCTTAGACTCCGCACCCTGAGAGATTTTGGCCAGTGGGCTGCTAGAGGCTACCGCCAGTCGGCCGCTGACACTCAGATATGAGCGATACATACTTACATCATGCCAAGCTGGACCAATGGAACTATGCAATACTCATCATATGCGGAGTTCACTTTTAGGCTCCAGCCTGGTACAATGTAACTATGTATCTCTCATACCTGAGTGGCCACTGGGGAAGCTGACAGTCTCTGTAGTAGTCAGGGCTACTACAGTGATTGCCTCCATCTTCCAGATCCGGTGCCGCCATTCACAGAACGCCTTGTATCTTTTTCAAATCAGCCAAGACGAGGTGGAGATTTTAACATCAATGCTGAGTCTCTCCACCTCCTCCAATCAGAGAAAGCCTTGTATTCATTGAAAAAGTACAAGACTTTCTGTGAATGCCAGCAGTGCCAAGGGAGCGCTCCCACAGTGGTCAGTGTAGCTGCTCAGCACAGGATCTGGAAGATCACGGATATTACTGTAGTAGCCCCGACTACTACATTTGTCAGCTTCCCCAGCGCTCCCTCAGATATGAGCGATACATACTTACATCGTGCCAAGCTGGACCAATGGAACTATGCAATACTCATCATACTTGGAGTTCACTTTTAGGCTCCATGCACATTAGCATTTTTTTAAAACTCAAAAAATGCTGGATAAAATACACTTGTAATCATGTTTTTTTAGCAGCATTCAGGAGCGTTAGCAATTTATTAGCGTTTTTATAGTACATGTTGAGGGGAAAAAAAAAAAAGGAAGAAAAAAAAGCTGTTAGTATTTTAGTAGCGTTTACCGTTTTTTTTCTGCAGGAAAAATGCTCCAAAAACACATTTTTTTCTGCTCCTAGGCGCTGAAGCTCCAAAAATGCTAATAACCTTAGGCTCCATACATACCAGCATTTTTTTTTCAGCTCCTAGAAGCTAATCGAGTTATCCCATTTGTCCATGCACACTATTTAACCACCTCCAGTCCGGCCTCTGTATATAAACGGCTGGACGGTGGCAGTGCAGGGGTGGGTGGACGTTAATAAACAGCCTCCCGCATTCCCTGCTTGTGCACGCTCCCTGGAAGCACGCAGCATTGCAATCCGGTGCCCGGAGTTTTGGAACACCGATCGTTGGACGGGACCTCTGTACGAGGTCCCGATCATGTGATCACTGATTGGCCAATCAGTGATCACATGAATAGTAGTAAGCAAGATGTCACTTCTGACATCATTGCTTAGTACGTGTGAAATCTGTGAATGATCACCGAGGTCACATGGTACAGGGCTATTCACAACAGCCTTGTACCATGTGACAAGCTGTGACCAATCACAGCTCACTCAGTATTTCTCAATGGCTGCAAGAATGCAGCCAGAGAGAAAGAGAAATGTTTGCTTTTGCAGCGTTTATGGGTGTAAAAGCAATCAGTGTACAAAAAAAAAAAAAATCTTCATCACCCCCCACAAGTAGTACAGTGTCACCATGGTAACACTACTGCTAGGGTGACAGTATGTTTAAAAAAAAAAACAAATAATATAAAAAAATAAAAAAGTAAAAAAAATGTTTTTGAAAAATTATAATTTTTGGTTATGAACTAATTTGGGTTATTTTTTGTGTACTAAAAAGATAACGGAATACATTTTGGCCAAGATTTATGAAGAAAGATTATTTATTTGCAAAATTTTATAAGAAACACTTTTTTAAAAATTTTTTTGGACTTTTTCATTTTTAAAAAAAAAACATTCCAGTGGTGAATAAATACCAACAAAATAAAATTTTATCGGTCTCAAAAAAATTCATATGGGTACAGTGTTGCATGACCGCGCAATTGTCATTCAAAGTGTGATAGCGCTGAAAGCTGAAAATTGGCCCGGACTGGAAGGGGGGTGAAAGCGTCCGGACTGGAAGGGGGGTGAAAGCGTTCGGACTGGAAGGGGGGTGAAAGCGTCCGGACTGGAAGGGGGGTGAAAGCGTCCGGACTGGAAGGGGGTGAAAGCGTCCGGACTGGAAGGGGGGTGAAAGCGTCCGGACTGGAAGGGGGGTGAAAGCGTCCGGACTGGAAGGGGGTGAAAGCGTCCGGACTGGAAGGGGGTGAAAGCGTCCGGACAGGAAGGGGTTGAAAGCGTCCGGACTGGAAGGGGGGGGAAAGCGTCCGGACTGGAAGGGGGGGAAAGCGTCCGGACTGGAAGGGGGGGAAAGTGTCCGGACTGGAAGGGGGGGGAAAGTGTCCGGACTGGAAGGGGGGGAAAGCGTCCGGACTGGAAGGGGGGGAAAGCGTCCGGACTGGAAGGGGGTGAAAGCGTCCGGACTGGAAGGGGGGGAAAGAGTCCGGACTGGAAGGGGGGGAAAGAGTCCGGACTGGAAGGGGGTGAAAGCGTCCGGACTGGAAGGGGGGGAAAGAGTCCGGACTGGAAGGGGGTGAAAGCGTCCGGACTGGAAGGGGGGGAAAGAGTCCGGACTGGAAGGGGGGGAAAGCGTCCGGACTGGAAGGGGGGGAAAGCGTCCGGACTGGAAGGGGGGGAAAGCGTCCGGACAGGAAGGGGGTGAAAGTGTCCGGACTGGAAGGGGGGGAAAGTGTTCGGACTGGAAGGGGGGGAAAGTGTCCGGACTGGAAGGGGGGGAAAGTGTCCGGACTGGAAGGGGGGGAAAGTGTCCGGACTGGAAGGGGGTGAAAGTGTCCGGACTGGAAGGGGGTGAAAGTGTCCGGACTGGAAGGGGGGGAAAGTGTCCGGACTGGAAGAGGGGGAAAGTGTCCGGACTGGAAGTGGTTACGTTTTTCAAGCTTCAACGTTTAGGAGCAGAAAAATAGTTTTTTGTTTTTGTAGAGTTTTTGGGAGAGTTTTTCAGGCAGACAAAAATGCTAAATGCTTCTAAACACAAATAAAATGCTCCTAACAGCTTTTTTTATTTTTTTTTTCTACATGTGCTTTAAAATCACTAAACCCTATTACCAGCGCATTGTGTCATACAGGAATCTATCACTTTGCCAAGTCACAGCAAAAAAAAAAAAGGTCCTTTGAAAGCGGACCTTCACCCACAAAAACACGATAACTCCTCGCCACCCCTCCTCCAGTTCTCTTTTTCTTTGTTTTAAATAAAATATCCTCTCTGCTCCCCCTTGCAAGCCATTCACCTCCTAGGCACTCTCCTCCCTTTGCGTCCTGGGATATGCACATCACGTATCCCAAGAGGCATAGCATTTCATTGGGGAAAGGAGGAGGGGGAGGGGGCGGAGCCTTTCAGTGAGCCATTGGGAGACCTGCCAGCAGCCTATCAATAATGTCAAAGGAAAACATGGCGGCACGGGGCTGAGCGCCGCCAGAAGAGATTAGGCTCTCAGCTGGACAGCACTGGATCCACTGGGTGGGGGGGGGGGAGTATCTATATTTAGCAGAACTGGGTGGAGGGAGTATCTAAATTTAGCAGAACTGGGTGGAGGGAGTATCTAAATTTAGCAGAACTGGGTGGAGGGAGTATCTAAATTTAGCAGAACTGGGTGGAGGGAGTATCTAAATTTAGCAGAACTGGGTGGAGGGAGTATCTAAATTTAGCAGAACTGGGTGGAGGGAGTATCTAAATTTAGCAGAACTGGGCGGGGGAGTATCTAAATTTAGCAGAACTGGGCGGGGGAGTATCTAAATTTAGCAGAACTGGGCGGGGGAGTATCTAAATTTAGCAGAACTAGGCAGAAGGAGTATCTAAATTTAACCCTAGGTTCACATCTGTGTGGGTGGTGCCGCTGCGTATCCGCACGAAAATCCGTGCAGCCGCACCGCCCGCACAGAAAATTGTGGACCTGCGGGCCAAGGCCATTAGTTCTAATGGCACGCCGCCCGTGCTGGAAACCGAGGTTCCCGTGCAGGCTGCGTTTTCCAAGGCCGGGAGGCCGCACATTTGCGTGCGGCCGGTGCCAAGAAGTTAAAGCGGTTGTAAACCCTTACAAATACCCAGTGAAGTGACTGGCTTCAGGTAATATACATAAATGAAACAAAACAAATCCTCCTACATAAGTTGTACTTGTTAACCTGCAATATTCTCTCCTTCAAATTCCAGAATTTATACAGCTTGTTTGAGATTTCAGAAAGCAGGGGAACAGGGAGCTAAAGTTACACTCTGCAAAGCTTAGCGACAGTTGATTGGAGGGAAGGAACACCCCCCTTCACACAGCACAAGGAACAGAGCTGTGGCTGTCAATCATAGGCTATGTGCTGGAGCTCCCTCCCCTGTCACCATATTTCTCTTGGTGTCAGGAAAACTCATCGAAAGTGACTAATGCTTATAGTAGAGGAAGGAGGCAGCAGACAGAAATGACACTTAGTGCTCTGGATTAGGACAAGTACACACTACAGGGGGATATTCCTTGTTCATATTTCTGGACTTTACGACTAATAAGGCCAGTCAAACTAAGTGATGTGCTCCCCAATGCGGGGAATTTGGAATGTGCTGAAATAAATTGGTCGTTTTTATACTACAGCGCTGCACTGGAGACTAAATGTAGTCAAAACAAAGAAAATCAGCAACAAAAGATGCGACTTGAATGCGCTGCGTCCCATGCGCTTCTGTTTCCTCGAAATCTCTCTCTGTCACGATGGAAAGGGAACTATGAATGGAGGACGGGCAGATGACTGAAAAGTCCTTTAGATTGTAAGCTCTGTGAGCAAGGCCCTCCTATCCCTGTATTGTAATTGTACTGCCACCCTTTATAATGTAAAGCGCTGCGCAAACTGTCGGCGCCATAAAAATCCTGTATAATAATAATCATCATTCTCCGGAGCTGTAGCACAGCGTCTATGAATGGCAGGACAGGGTCAGAAGCGCGGGCCGAGTTGGACATTCTTGAGGAGTGCAAATGACGGCTCCCTTAGTTCTTAACCACTTCTCGTCCGGCCGCTGTATATAGTAGGCCGGACAGTGGCAGTGCAGGGAGGGGTTGTCGTTCATAAACGGTGCCCGCCATTTTGGATTGTGCCCGTTCCCTGGGAGAGCGCGACACCGATCGCTGTACGGGACCTCTGTGTGAAGTCCAAGTCATGTGATCACTGATTGGCCAATCAGTGATCACATGAATAGGTGTAAGCAAGATGTCACTTCTGACATCATTGCTTACTACGAGTGAAATCTGTGAATGATCACAGAGGTCACATGGTACAGGGCTATTCACAACAGCCTTGTACCATGTGACAAGCTGTGACCAATCACAGCTCTCTCAGTATTTCTCAATGGCTGCAAGAATGCAGCCAGAGAGAAAAGAGAAATTATTGCTCTTACAGCCTTATGGGTGTAAAAGAAATCAGTGTAAAAAAAGAAAAAAAAAATCTTCATCACCCCCACAAGTAGTACAGTGTCACCATGGTGACACTGTACTGCTAGGGTGACAGTATGTTTAAAAAAAAAAAAAAAAAAATATAAAAAAAATAAAATAAAGTAAAAAAATGTTTTTGAAAAATTATAATTTTTGGTTATGAACTAATTTGGGTTATTTTTTTTTGTACTAAAAAGATAACGGAATACATTTTGGCCAAGATTTATGAAGAAAGATTTATTTGCAAAATTTTATAAGAAAAACACTTTTTCAAAATTTTTGGACTTTTTCATTTATATAGCAAAAAAAAAAACAAAAAAACATTCCAGTGGTGAATAAATACCAACAAAATAAAGTTTTATCGGTCTCAAAAAAATGCTAAAAAATTCATATGGGTACAGTGTTGCATGACCGCGCAATTGTCATTCAAAGTGTGACAGCGCTGAAAGCTGAAAATTGGCCTGGACAGGAAGGGGGTGAAAGTGTCCGGACTGGAAGGGGTTAAACCCCCACTATGCCTGATGATTGCAGCAGTAGGGTGGGGGGGAATCAATGGAGACAGATTTCAAGAAAAACAGCTTATTAAAAGTAAGTAATTTCCCTTGTGCTGATTTTTTATTTGTTTATTTTTTACATTTTGACTACACTTTGAAGCTCAACTCTGAGCAAATAAAGAAAAGTATCCTTTGCAGTGGGGATGTGGTCACACTGAAAGGGTTAAGTTGCTTGTTTATGTCTCGGGCAGGGGGGCTCCAACCTTTTAAAACAAGGTGCCAGTTTAATGTCCTTCAGACTTTAGGTGGGCCAGACTGGCCAGTGGGAATGGAAAATGTTCTGGTATCGGAAGGAGTAAACAATGGCACATCTTCAGTGGGAGGAATAGTGTCCCAACATTGGTATCAGTGGGAGAAATAGTGTCCCAACATTGGTGTCAGTGGGAGGAATAGTGCCCCATTATTGGTATCAGTGGAAGGAATAGTGCCCCATCATTGGTGTCAGTGGGTGGAATAGTGCCCCATCATTGGTGTCAGTGGGAGGAATAGTGCCCCATCATTGGTATCAGTGGGAGGAATAGTGCCCCATCATTGATATCAGTGGGAGGAATAGTGCCCCATCATTGGTGTCAGTGGGAGGAATAGTGCCCCATCATTGGTGTCAGTGGGAGGAATAGTGCCCCATCATTGGTGTCAATGGGAGGAATAGTCTCCCATCATTGGTGTCAGTGGGAGGAATAGTCTCCCATCACTGGTGTCAGTGGGAGGAATAGTGCCCCATCATTGATGTCAGTGGAAAGAATAGTGCCTCATCATTGGTATGAGTGGAAGGAATAGTGCCCCATCATTGGTGTCAGTGGCTGGAATAGTGCCCCATCATTGGTGTCAGTGGCTGGAATAGAGCCCCATCATTGGTATCAGTGGGAGGAATAGTGCCCCATCATTGGTGTCAGTGGGAGGAATAGAGCCCCATCATTGGTGTCAGTGGGAGGAATAGTGCCCCATCATTGGTGTCAGTGGGAGGAATAGTGCCCCATCATTGGTATCAGTGGGAGGAATAGTGCCCCATCATTGGTATCAGTGGGAGGAATAGTGCCCCATCATTGGTGTCAGTGGGAGGAATAGTGCCCCATCATTGGTATCAGTGGGAGGAATAGTGCCCCATCATTGGTATCAGTGGGAGGAATAGTGCCCCATCATTGGTATCAGTGGGAGGAATAGTGCCCCATCATTGGTGTCAGTGGGAGGAATAGTGCCCCATCATTGGTATCAGTGGGAGGAATAGTGCCCCATCATTGGTATCAGTGGGAGGAATAGTGTCCCATCATTGGTATCAGTGGGAGGAATAGTGCCCCATCATTGGTATCAGTGGGAGGAATAGTGCCCCATCATTGGTATCAGTGGGAGGAATAGCGCCCTATCTTTGGTTTTAGTGCTCCATTGTTGGTGTCAGTAGGAGGAATAGTGCCCCAAGGGCCAGATAAAGGCAAGCCAAAGGCCACATTCGGCCCCCGGTCCGCAGTTTGGAGGCAATTGGTCTAGGGGGAACAACAGAAATAAATATACTTCCCCGATCTTCGGCTCCTCGCCACATCTAGACATGTCCCCCGTAGCCTCTGCACCCCCGCGCTCTGGCGGTATAGGGTCTAGACATCACCAAGACCAGACTTGAGGATGCCGAGGGACAGCCCACCGCCGGAGCGTGTGAGAGCACAGTCTGCCAATGGATCAGGTAAGTAGAACAGTTTTCTCTTCCCCTGGGCAAAAACAAGCCATTAACCCTTGCAGTGCAGGCCCAGCACCACCACATGGGATCTTTGTTGGGCTGTAATCGGTGTTGGAAGAAAGCTCTGCCTGCCGAATTTCTCAAACTCCCGTCGGTGGAATGGCTTCTATTACAACAGATCTTGTGGCACAGCCATCCGGCGTGAACAAAGCTCTACCGCTAAAGGCCGTGGCATCTGATTGGATCTTTTTCTGGTGTGATTAGGGTGTAGAGCTCCATGCATGGATGCCACCTTCTCTGAAGTCCTGTATTGCTGTCAGATTCTGATGATCATTGGTAGTAATGTGTAGGCCAGGGGTAGGCAACCTGCGGCTCTCTAGCTGTTGTGGAACTACATTTCCCATGAGGCATTGCAAAGATTACAAAACTGACAGTTACAGCTATGACTTGCAGAGGCATGATGGAACTTGTAGTCCTGCGGCTCTCAGGTTGCCTACCCCTGGTGTAGAAGAACGGTGGGCTGCCGGACACACCAGACCGGAGACGCCGTGGATGAGTTCCCCAGAAGAGTCCAGGCCCGGCCTCAGCTGGAATGCCTCCATTCTTCAACAAGAAAGTGCTGTGCCGCAGAGACAACTTTAAGGCTTGTGGTGAAGTTCAAAAGGAAATGAAGAAGATTAAGTCCTCCAGCTCAAAACTCTGTTCCAATGGTGCAAAAAAGTCTTGGAATTGCTTAAACCAATAAAAATCAGTACAAGCAGGTAGAGGGTCATCAGGATAGCAAAACGGTGGCTTGCAAACCAAGATGGCTGCCTGGACCTGTGTGAAGAAAATACAGAAAGCATGAAAATAGAAAGTCGTTCTAATTAACCCTTCCCGTCCGGCCCATGTATATAAACGGCCAGACGGGAGCAGTGCAGGGGCGGGTGGCCGTTTATAAATGTCCTCCCCGATCCCCGCCTGTGCGCGCTCCCAGAGGACACAGCGGAACACCGATCGCTGTACGAGACCTCTGTGTGAGGTCCCGATCATGTGATCACCGATTGGCCAATCAGTGATCAAATGAATAGAGTGGAACACCGATTGTTGTACGGGACCTCTGTGTGAGGTCCTGATCATGTGATCACCGATTGGCCAATCAGTGATCACATGAATAGAGTGGAACACTGATCGTTGTACGGAACCTCTGTGTGAGGTCCTGATCATGTGATCACCGATTGGTCAATCACTGGTCGCCGATTGGCCAATCAGTGATCACATGAATACAGTGGAACACCAATCTTTGTACTGGACCTCTGTGTGAGGTCTTGATCATGTGATCGCCGATTGGCCAATCAGTGATCACATGAATACAGTGGAACACCGATCTTTGTAAGGGACCTCTGTGTGAGGTCCCTATCATGTGATTACTGATTGGCCAATCAGTGAATAGTAGTAAGCAAGATGTCACTTCTGACATCATTGCTTACTACTAGTGAAATCTGTGAATGATCACCGAGGTCACATGGTACAGGGCTCTTCACAACAGCCTTTTACCATGTGACAAGCTGTGACCAATCACAGCTCTCACAGTATTTCTGTGCAGCCAGAGAGAAGGAGAAATGATTGCTTTTACGGCGTTTATGGTTGTAAAAGCATTCAGTGTAAAAAAAAATACAAATCTTCATCACCCCCACAAGTAGTACAGTGTCACCATGGTGACACTGTACTGCTAGGGTGACAGTATGTAAAAAAAAATAAAAATATGAAAAAATAAAATAAAAATCTAAAAAAATTTTTTAAAAATAAATTATAATTTTTGGTTATATACCAATTTGGGTTTTTTTTTTTATTTTACTAGAAAGATTTGTAGAAAGTTTTGTACAGGGAATAAAAGAGGCTGATGCCAAGTCAGATTTAGATACTTGTTGCATTTAAAAAAAACACTGGAATACTGAAGTCTCTTTCATTACAATAACTAATAATAAAGAACAATAATCACTGACTCAGAATGCAATATTAGTATTGTTGAAATCCTTTATTGACTCTCCAGCTCTTCATAACAACCAGAAGGGGGGTGGTAATACGTCAGCTTCCTGTTGATTGCAAAACTATATACCTCTCATGGTTCCTTGCAGTGTGCCCAGTCATTACACTGCTGCTCCATCTGAGCCAGATTTAAAAGAATACATCCCTGGAAGCCTTTAGATGTGCATGTTTCAGGGAAAGAGCTGGCCACTGGCTGGTGTAGACTTTAGCTTTGCAGCCTGCCCAACAGTTGCTTAAAAGTGGTTGTAAAAACTTCTGTGTGCAGCAGTGCCCCCAGCCCCCTCAATACTTACCTGAGCCGCATCGAGATCCAGTGATGTACACGACAGTCTCGGCTGTCCCGGGTCTCTGCTTCCTCATTGGCCGAGCCATTGGCTCCCGCAGTTGTCCAGTTGCAGCGGGTGCCCCCATAGCAAGCAGCTTGCTATGGGGACACTCGACAGAAAGGAGGAGCCAAGAGAGCCTACGGGGGATCCGAGAAAAGGAGAATCCAGGCAACTTTGTGCAAAACCATTGCACAGAGCACGTAAGTATAGACCTTTGGTATTGCTTTAATTAGATTCTATCAGACCTGCTTCTAAAACGGTTATCAAGTAACTGATTAACACAGCTAAAGGCACCACCATCCAATGGCCAACATGGGGGAACATGCTCATGTAAAGGGATACTGGGGATGTGATCTTTCACTCTTCACATACACTTTTTAGCAAAGACATATAAAAAAAATTTTTAAAAAAAATTAAAAAAAGACCGACAATTTTGAGAAAAAAAAACAATGTTTTCGACTTTTTGCTATTAAACATGTCCAGTACAAAAAAAATTTAAAAAATCAAATTTCGTCATAAATTTACACCACAATACATTCTGTGACGTGTCTTTGCTAAAAAAAGAATCCCAATACTTGTAAATTAATTGGTTTACGTGAAAGTTATAGCATTTACAAATGGGGGAAAAGATACTGGGATTTTTTTTTAATTTTTATTAGTAATGGCAGCGACCAGCAACTTCTAGCGGGACTGCAGCGCACATTCTGACACTGGGGGGAATTTACTTGGTGTCACTGGCATCCCCAGTGACACCAGTACAGTGATCAGTGCTAACAAAAAAAAAAAAAAAAAGCACTGACACTGTACTAATGGCACTGGACAGGAAGGGGTTAACATGAGGGGCGATCAAAGGGTTAACTGTGTGCTGTTTTACTGTGTGCGTGCTTTACACCGTAAGCACACTGCTATGCAGAGCCATACAAAGCAGTGTGCAGGAGCTGACAGGGGAGAGATCTGTGTTGTTTAGGGAGTGTTTTACTAGGGGGCAGGGGTGTGTGTTCTTCACTGTAATCACACTGTTCTGGATGGCTGTGCTGTGCAGTGCGCCCGAGCTGACAGGGAGGAGGATAGGGAGGAGGACTGTTAGTAAACAAAACAGTCCTCCTCCCCATTGGAGAGTGTCGGAAATCACCAGGCGCCGGGGAGTAATTACCGGCTGACGCCTGGTGATTGACCGCCACAGCTGCGAATGGAGGCATGGGTAGGGCATGCACACCCTCTACCCGAAAATACAAAATCATGTATATATAGGTGATTTTGCACACCCGTGCCGCCCTGTAGCAGTATTTCTGCTATAGGGCGGTCGGGAAACGGTTAAATGCAAACATTTTCTTGACAAACCCTAACTGGGAGAGTAGAAGACGGTAGTTGCACTACCCACCTCCTCTGTGGTTGCTCCTGAGAATAAACCAGAAGATATTTGACCCGCAGCAGCTCATTGTTAGTCACTACAAAGTACTTCTGTGGGACATCTCCCCCCTCGCTGTTCCGTGCTCTCGCTCTTCTCCGATCTATACCCGTTGAATCTGTGTAGGGTTTAAGAAGAAGCAGGACATATTAGGACTTTACATTTGCATCTTATGACCACACAGCTTTTTCGCTAAAATCAATTCAATTGTTACATTTTGAACCACAGAAGTTGTCTTGCACACTGCCACCAAAAAGCACAGCTTTTTTTTTTTTAAACTGATGTACGGACAGAGCATTGTTTTAAATGTGCCTGTATACACAGGAACGTAAACAAGCGCTGCATATAGATCGGTAAAGTAACAACTTTTTTTTGGTCAATTTCCAAAAACTTGTGGCAAAAATAAAAATCTTCCATGGACTCAACATGCCTCTCAGCAAATAGCTTGGGGTGTCTACTTTCCAAAAAGAGGTCATTTGGGGTGCTGTTTGTTTTATCCTGGCATTTTAGGGCCTCTGAAACTAATCGGAAGTGAGGAAATGAAATAAAGAAATTACACACTTTGAAAGCCTGAAGGTGGTCATTGGTTTTCAGCCCCGTCCGTGGCTAGGCTCCCAAAGAGTCTAACACATGTGATCTCTCCATACTCGGGAGAAGTAGCAGAATGTGTTTTGGGGTGTAATTCCACATATAAATATCTCATTAAAGTGACAACTTTGTGTAAAAAAAATAAATAAACTTTTTTTGTAATTTTTTAAAAACTTGTGAAAAAAAATAAAATCTTCCATGGACTGAGCATGTCTCTATGTCTCTCAGCAAATTCCCTGGGGTATCCGTTTTCCAAAAAACGGTAATTTGTCCGTTAGTGTCCTATTGCCCACCCCACTATTGCAGTCCCACTGTAAGTCAATGATCATCGCCATTAGTAACATAAAAAAAAAAGCCAATATATGTATCATTTGTAGACGATATAACTTTCGCACAAACCAATCAATACATACTTATTTGGATTTTTTTTTCACCAAAATCATGTAGCAGAGTACATTTTACCTAAATTTATGACGGTATTTGAGTTTGTTGGATATTTTTTTATAGCAGAAAGTAGAAAATATCTTTTTTTTTCCTTTTTCACAATTTTTAGTCTTTTTCGTTTACATAACAAAAAATTAAAAACTCAGTGGTGTTCAAATACCACCAAAAGAAAGCTCTATTTGTGTGAAAAAAAAGACATAAATTTCATTTAGCTACAGTGTTGCATGACTGCATAATTGCCAGTTAAAGTATTTTAATTTTTTTTTTTATTATATAAACGAAAAAAAGACTGAGAATTTTGAAAAAAAAACAATGTTTTTCAACTTATCTAAGAAAAAAAAAAAAAAAATCAAATTTCTTCATAAATTTAGGCCAATGCATTCCTGCTACATGTCCTTAGTAAAAACAAAAATCCAAGTACGTGCATATTGATTGTTTTTTGTGAACGTTAAAGCGTCTACAAATTATATATATATATTGAATTTTTTTTTATATTACTAATGGCAATGATCAGTGACTTACAGTGGGACTGTGATAGTGGGGTGGGCAATCTGACACTAACGGACACTGGGTGACACGAATACAGTGATAATACAATACAAGCGGTTAACATCTCGGGGTAATCAAGGGGTTAAGCGTGTGCCGAACAAGTGTTAATATGTGTATTATGTGCTGATTTTTTTACTAATAATCTCTTTGTTCCTTTTCCCTGCAAAAAAATAGATTGTTCCCTCTGTATAGAGCCCTGTGTTGTTTGTCAACACAGAGCTCTGAGCAGTAATTAGACACAGCCGATCAGTGAGTCATTGGCTGGGACCCGCTGACAAAATTCTCCTATGTCTAATCACAGCAGGAGTTGGTGGGCTGGGGCACACGTGCCCCCTGTCCCCGAAAGAGGCAAGTGATTTACAGCTAGGCCTGTATGGGCAACCCGTGGATGGGTGTTCCTGAAGTGGTTAAAAAAAATGCAGATATTTTTGCAGCAAAAAAAATGTGAATATTTTTATATTAACAGGAGCCTACAGAGCATTGCAGCCACAATTAGTGGATGGCTGGTGCTATGTCATGCTCCTGCAGACTCTTCCTCCAGCTCTCTATATAGAGTTATGGGCTTTCGATTGGAAAGATAGAGGAAGAGTCAATGGACTACGAGTGCGGTGATCACCACACTTGCGTCTCATTGAGAGCTACATATCTGTCTGCCGCAGTGGGGAGTGGAGGCTCTTGGCACCATGCTACCTATTACACCCAAAATACAATGTCACACGTAACACGGTGTAAAAGATGAAGTTAGCCTTTAATCCACCATGCAGCTAGAGTATCCCTGCAAACACAAGGAGAACATGCAAACTCCAAGCAGGTAATGTCCTGGCTGGATTGATTGACAGTCTTTTCCATCTAATTTTCTTGTCAATTTTTTTTTTTTTATTACTAGTTTGGTGACCACACCTATAGTCAACCCCCAACCCCCCCACCCCCCCTCCACTCACCGCAATTGCTTAACTTGGAGCTGGCATTCAGAATGTGATAACACATGTGCATAGCCAATTTGCACACAAACTAGGGCCAATAAAGCGCCCAATAAAGTGTCTTTAGAGTGTGGCAGGAAACTGGAGTTCTCAGACGGTAACCCATGCAAGCACAGGAAGACCATGCAGTGACACCAATACAGTGATCAGTGCTAAAAAAAAGCACTGACACTGTACTAATGGCACTGGGCAGGAAGGGGTTAACATGAAAGGAGATGAAAGGGTTAACTGTACGCTGTTTCACTGTGTGCTTTACACTGTAAGCACACTGCTATGCAGAGCCATACAAAGCAGTGTGTAAGAACTTACAGGGGAGAGATCTGTGTTGTTTATACACAGGTCTCTCACCCGTCGGAGATCCTCGGGTGCTGGCGGTAACCACTGGCCGGGACACAGTGATGGACAGCCGAGGATGTGAATGGCGGCACAGGTAGGGCGCGCGCCCCCTATCTGGAATTTCAAAATCACACACACACAGTGAAGGAAATGTGTATTTGATCCCCTGCTGATGTTGAATGTTTGCCCACTCACAAAGAAATGATCGGTCTAAAAATGGAATGTTCGGTGTATTGTAACACAGAGACAGAATAGCAACAAAAAGTTCAGTAGAAATGCGTCTAACAAATGATGACTGATCTGCATGTTCATGAGGGAAATAAGTGTTTGATCCCCTTCACAAAACATGACTTAGTACTTGGTGGCAAATCCCTTGTTGGCAATCACAGAGGTCAGACATTTCCTGTAGTTGGCCACCAGGTTTGCACACATCTCAGGAGGGATTTTGGCCGACTCCTCTTGGCAGATCCTCTCCAAGTCATTAAGGTTTGGTGGCTGACATTTGAAAATCTGTGGAGGGAGCTGAAAGTTCGATTTGCCAAATCGGATAAAGGTCTGGAGACTGGCTAGACCACTCCATGACCTTAACTAGTTGCCGACCGCAGATAGCCGAATGACGGCTGCACTGCGGCCGGCCAGTTCTACGGACACAGCTGATCACGTGATGTGGTAAAAGGCCAATCACAGCGGCCTTTTACCACGTGATCAGCGGTGTCCAATGACACGCTGATCACAGGGAAATGCAAGTGCCGGTTCTCGGCTGCACTTTCCTCACGCTGTCAGATCGTGAGGAAAGTACTGCCGAGAACCGGCAGTTGTCACAGCGGGGATCGGCACCGATCATCAGGGCACTGATGATCAGTGCCCTGATGATCGGTGCCCAGCAGTGCCACCCGCAAGTTCCGCCCACCTGTGCCCAGCAGTGCGCCCACTAGCTCCGCCCACCTGTGCCCAGCAGTGCACCCACCTGTGCCACTCTGCAGTGTCACACACCTGTGCCCAGAAGTGCCACCTACCTGTGCCCAGAAGTGCCACCCACCTGTGCCCACCCACCTGTGCCCACCAGTGCCACCCACCAGTGCTGCCCACCAGTGCAGCCCAGCAGTGCTGCCAGTCAGTGCCCAGCAGTTGTGCCAGTCAGTGCCGCCAGTCAGACGGCACTGACTGGCATCACTGCTGGGCACTGACTGGCGGCACTGACTGGCACAACTGCTGGGCACTATCAGTACCCATCATCAGTGTCACCTATCAGTGCCGCCTATCAGTGCCGCCTATCAGTGCCGCCTATCAGTGCCGCCTCATTAGTACTGCCTATCAGTGCCCTTTAGTGCTGCCTATCGTGCCCATCAGTGCTGCCTATCGTGCCCATCAGTGCTGCCTATCGTGCCCATCAGTGCTGCCTATCAGTGCCCATCAGTGCCGGGATCAGTTTCACAGTTGGGATGGTGTTCTTGGGGTCATAGGCAGCATTCCACCTACTCCAAACACAGGGAGTTGAGTTGATGCCAAAGAGCTCGATTTTGGTCTCATCTGACCACGACACTTTCCACCAGTCCTCCTCTGCATCATTCAGATGGTCAGTGGCAACCTTCAGACAGGCCTGGACATGTGCTTTCTTGAGCAGAGGGACCTTGCGGGCACTGCAGGATTTCAGTCCTTGTCGGCGTAGTGTGTTATCAATTGTTTTCTTGGTGACTGTGGTCCCAGCTGCCTGGAGATCATTGACAAGATCCTCACGTGTAGTTCTGGGATGATTCCTCACTGTTCTCATGATCATTGACACTCCACGAGGTGAGATCTTGCATGGTGCACCAGACCTAGGGAGACTGACACTTGTTTTGTGTTTCTTCCATTTGTTAATGATTGCACCAACTGTTGTCACCTTCTCACCAAGCTGCTTGGCCATAGTTTGGTAGCCCAGTCCAGCCTTGTGTAGGTCTACAATCTTGTCCCTGACATCCTTGGACAGTTCTTTGGTCTTTGCCATGGTGGAGAGTTTGGAATCTGATGGTTTGATTGCTCCTGTGGACAGGTGTCTTTTATACAGGTAACAACATGAGATTAGCAGCACTCCCTTTAAGAGACTGCTTCTAATCTCAGCTTGTTACCTGTATGAAAGACACCTGGTAGCCAGAAATCCTGCTGAATGATAGGGGATCAAATACTTATTTCCCCCATGAACATGCAGATCAGTCATCATTTGTTAGACGCATTTCTGCTGAATTTGTTGTTGCTATTCCATCTCTCAGTGTTACAATACACCGAACATTCGATTTGTAGACCGATCATTTCTTTGTGAGTGGGCAAACATTCAAAATCTGCAGGGGATCAAATACGCATTTCCTTCACGATACATATATATATATATATACACACACACGTGCGCGCAATTTTGCGCAGTATTTCTGCTATAGGGCAGAGCGGAATCGGTTAAATACCAAACAAGTCTATACTGACCTGCTCTGTAATGGTTTTGCAAAGAGCAGCCCCGATCCTCCTCTCTGTGGGTGTGCCCACTGGCGCTCCTGGCCCCTCCCTCCTGCCAAGTGCCCCCAGAACAAGCAGTTTGCTATGGGGGCATCCGAGCCACTGCTCTGTGTGTGTCCATTCACACACAGACACGGCTCGGTCCTGCCCCCTCTCTCTCCTCATTGGCTCTGACGGACAGTAGCAGGAGCCATTGGCTAATGAGGTGGGAGATACCCGGGACAGCCGAGGCTCTCATGCACACCGCTAGATCGAGATGGGGCTCAGGTAAGTATTAGGGGGAGGGCTGCTGCACACTGAAGGTAATAAACGTTAAGCCTCTACAACCAACTGAATCGCTCTCACCTTTTTTCTTGATCTGACACTTGACATCAGGATGATCGATCATCTCACACACAGCGACACAGCTCAGCGCAGGGCCCAGCAAGCTATGAGCCCACCCATGTCCATGGGGGCTATACAGGAGAGCCAGGCTCAGGTCACTGGTCAGGTACGTGCCTTCCCCAAACAGAGAAGTCTGCAGGGAATGGAACATCAGAGACAAAAACTTTACATATATCTTTGGATTAACAATAAATGACATATAAAAGTACAGCAAGTATTAAACATCTAAGTCTGAGCCAATCAGAGTGTTACTGAACCCCCCACAGTCCAATCAGTGTGGAGATGTAGTAAAGCATGCTTGTTATACTCACTGTGGAACCTAAGGGGTTAGTCCTCTGTGTTTGATCCTGACTTCTCTGATCCTACACTGTCCCTAATCCATCTGCTGATAGTACAGAGTTCTAGGAGTCACTCTGTACATGCTCAGTTTAGTATGTATTGTTAGAAAGTTTTTTTTTTTTTCTTTGGGAGAGTGCATGTGATCAGTACAGGAACAATCAGCGCTGTTCAGACAGAGGGTCAGGGGTCATGCAGCCTCATAGGGGAGAATGAAAACTGCAAGCTTTAACCAGTGCTCTGCTGGACACTGATAGAAGTCACAAGACTGCAATATACTGCTGATGAGAAAAGGGATTTAGCAGTTTATATTTACTAAAATAATTGCATTTCCATGTTCTGTGTACTGTGGGAGACCAGATATAGTGAATGCAGGGACCGGGAAGACCGGATATAGTGAATGCGGGGTCCGGGGAGGCCGGAAATCCTGAATGCAGGGTCCGGGGAGGCCGGAAATCCTGAATGCAGGGTCCGGGGAGGCCGGAAATCCTGAATGCAGGGTCCGGGGAGGCCGGAAATCCTGAATGCAGGGTCCGGGGAGGCCGGAAATCCTGAATGCAGGGTCCGGGGAGGCCGGAAATCCTGAATGCAGGGTCCGGGGAGGCCGGAAATCCTGAATGCAGGGTCCGGGGAGGCCGGAAATCCTGAATGCAGGGTCCGGGGAGGCCGGAAATCCTGAATGCAGGGTCCGGGGAGGCCGGAAATCCTGAATGCAGGGTCCGGGGAGGCCGGAAATCCTGAATGCAGGGTCCGGGGAGGCCGGAAATCCTGAATGCAGGGTCCGGGGAGGCCGGAAATCCTGAATGCAGGGTCCGGGGAGGCCGGAAATCGTGAATGCAGGGTCCGGGGTGAACGGATATAGTGAATGCAGGGTCCGGGGTGAACGGATATAGTGAATGCAGGGTCCGGGGAGACCGGATATAATGGATGCAGGGTCCGGGGAGACCGGATATAATGGATGCAGGGTCCGGGGAGAGCGGATATAGTGAATGCAGGGTCCGGGGAGAGCGGATATAGTGAATGCAGGGTCCGGGGAGAGCGGATATAATGGATGCAGGGTCCGGGGAGACCGGATATAGTGGATGCAGGGTCCGGGGAGAGCGGATATAGTGAATGCAGGGTCCGGGGAGACCGGATATAGTGAATGCGGGGTCCGGGGAGAGCGGATATAGTGAATGCAGGGTCCGGGGAGAGCGGATATAGTGAATGCAGGGTCCGGGGAGAGCGGATATAGTGAATGCAGGGTCCGGGGAGAGCGGATATAGTGAATGCAGGGTCCGGGGAGAGCGGATATAGTGAATGCAGGGTCCGGGGAGAGCGGATATAGTGAATGCAGGGTCCGGGGAGAGCGGATATAGTGAATGCAGGGTCCGGGGAGAGCGGATATAGTGAATGCAGGGTCCGGGGAGAGCGGATATAGTGAATGCAGGGTCCGGGGAGAGCGGATATAGTGAATGCAGGGTCCGGGGAGAGCGGATATAGTGAATGCAGGGTCCGGGGAGGCCGGATATAGTGAATGCAGGGTCCGGGGAGGCCGGAAATCGTGAATGCAGGGTCCGGGGAGGCCGGAAATCGTGAATGCAGGGTCCGGGGAGGCCGGAAATCGTGAATGCAGGGTCCGGGGAGGCCGGAAATCGTGAATGCAGGGTCCGGGGAGGCCGGAAATCGTGAATGCAGGGTCCGGGGAGGCCGGAAATCGTGAATGCAGGGTCCGGGGAGGCCGGAAATCGTGAATGCAGGGTCCGGGGAGGCCGGAAATCGTGAATGCAGGGTCCGGGGAGGCCGGAAATCGTGAATGCAGGGTCCGGGGAGGCCGGAAATCGTGAATGCAGGGTCCGGGGAGGCCGGAAATCGTGAATGCAGGGTCCGGGGAGGCCGGAAATCGTGAATGCAGGGTCCCGGGAGGCCGGAAATCGTGAATGCAGGGTCCCGGGAGGCCGGAAATCGTGAATGCAGGGTCCCGGGAGGCCGGAAATCGTGAATGCAGGGTCCCGGGAGGCCGGAAATCGTGAATGCAGGGTCCCGGGAGGCCGGAAATCGTGAATGCAGGGTCCCGGGAGGCCGGAAATCGTGAATGCAGGGTCCGGGGAGGCCGGAAATCGTGAATGCAGGGTCCGGGGAGGCCGGAAATCGTGAATGCAGGGTCCGGGGAGGCCGGAAATCGTGAATGCAGGGTCCGGGGAGGCCGGAAATCGTGAATGCAGGGTCCGGGGAGACTGGAAATCGTGAATGCAGGGTCCGGGGTGAACAGATATAGTGAATGCAGGGTCTGGGGTGAACAGATATAGTGAATGCAGGGTCCGGGGAGAGCGGATATAGTGAATGTAGGGTCCGGGGAGAGCGGATATAGTGAATGCAGGGTCCGGGGAGAGCGGATATAGTGAATGCAGGGTCCGGGGAGAGCATATATAGTGAATGCAGGGTCCGGGGAGAGCGGATATAGTGAATGCAGGGTCCGGGGAGAGCGGATATAGTGAATGCAGGGTCCGGGGAGAGCGGATATAGTGAATGCAGGGTCCGGGGAGAGCGGATATAGTGAATGCAGGGTCCGGGGAGAGCGGATATAGTGAATGCAGGGTCCGGGGAGAGCGGATATAGTGAATGCAGGGTCCGGGGTGAACAGATATAGTGAATGCAGGGTCCGGGGAGACCGGATATAATGGATGCAGGGTCCAGGGAGAGCGGATATAGTGAATGCGGGGTCCGGGGAGATCGGATATAGTGAATGCAGGGTCCGGGGAGACCGGATATAGTGAATGCAGGGTCCGGGGAGACCGGAAATCGTGAATGCAGGGTCCAGGGGAGACCGGAAATCGTGAATGCAGGGTCCAGGGGAGACCGGAAATCGTGAATGCAGGGTCCAGGGGAGACCGGAAATCGTGAATGCAGGGTCCAGGGGAAACCGGAAATCGTGAATGCAGGGTCCGGGGAGAACAGATATAGTGAATGCAGGGTCCGGGGTGAACAGATATAGTGAATGCAGGGTCCGGGGTGAACAGATATAGTGAATGCAGGGTCCGGGGTGAACAGATATAGTGAATGCAGGGTCCGGGGTGAACAGATATAGTGAATGCGGGGTCCGGGGAGACCAGATATAATGGATGCGGGGTCCAGGGAGAGCGGATATAGTGAATGCAGGGTCCGGGGACAGCAGATATAGTGAATGCAGGATCCGGGGAGAGCGGATATAGTGAATGCAGGATCCGGGGAGAGCGGATATAGTGAATGCAGGGTCCGGGGAGAGCGGATATAGTGAATGCAGGGTCCGGGGAGAGCGGATATAGTGAATGCAGGGTCCGGGGAGAGCGGATATAGTGAATGCAGGGTCCGGGGAGAGCGGATATAGTGAATGCAGGGTCCGGGGAGAGCGGATATAGTGAATGCAGGGTCCGGGGAGAGCGGATATAGTGAATGCAGAGTCCGGGGAGAGCGGATATAGTGAATGCAGGGTCCGGGGAGAGCGGATATAGTGAATGCAGGGTCCGGGGAGAGCGGATATAGTGAATGCAGGGTCCGGGGAGAGCGGATATAGTGAATGAAGGGTCCGGGGAGAGCGGATATAGTGAATGCAGGGTCCGGGGAGAGCGGATATAGTGAATGCAGGGTCCGGGGAGAGCGGATATAGTGAATGAAGGGTCCGGGGAGAGCGGATATAGTGAATGCAGGGTCCGGGGAGAGCGGATATACTGAATGCAGGGTCCGGGGAGAGCGGATATACTGAATGCAGGGTCCGGGGAGAGCGGATATAGTGAATGCAGGGTCCGGGGAGAGCGGATATAGTGAATGCAGGGTCTGGGGAGAGCGGATATAGTGAATGCAGGGTCCGGGGAGAGCGGATACAGTGAATGCAGGGTCCAGGGAGAGCGGATATAGTGAATGCAGGGTCCAGGGAGAGCGGATATAGTGAATGCAGGGTCCGGGGACAGCAGATATAGTGAATGCGGGGTCCGGGGAGACCAGATATAGTGAATGCCGGGTCCGGGGAGAGCGGATATAGTGAATGCAGGGTCCGGGGAGAGCGGATATAGTGAATGCGGGGTCCGGGGAGAGCGGATATAGTGAATGCGGGGTCCGGGGAGAGCGGATATAGTGAATGCGGTGTCCGGGGAGAGTGGATATAGTGAATGCGGGGTCCGGGGAGTGCGGATATAGTGAATGCGGGGTCCGGGGAGACCGGATATAGTGACATAATAAAAGGAATGACAGAATGGAATGCCCATAGACAGTAATGGAGTCAGAACCATCAGACAGATCACATAGATCCACACTCTGTCCATGTTCAGTGATGATGTTAAGCATTGTGATGAAGGAGGATTATTATTGTTTTCTATGGAATGACACAAGTGAATGACACAAAGGAATGTCCATAGAATTGGAAAGCAAAAAGTAAAAGTATTTGCAGACAAATCTAAGAAACATAACAATGTCACCTTTCCTACAGGATTTCTCCAAGTAGAGTAACAAATTGTAAGGCTACTTTCACACTGATCCGCCGCAAAAACGTATTTACCGCGCTAAGTGTTTTTTAAAGGACACGTGACTTAAAAACTGCACCAAAAATGCTTCTCGGAGGCTTTTTTGAGGCGCTTTTCAGGTGATTTCTATTGATTTCAATGGGAAGAGGTGTTTTTGGGGCTATTTTTAACTCTCCAAACATGCCTTAAAGATGCTGCAAGCAGGAGTTTCCACACCGCACCGCAAGTGCAACGCCTCGGTGTAAAAACATACATAGGTATACATTGGGAAGCATTTTTCTTGAGCTTTTCAGGCGCTTTTTTTTTTTAAACTATTCTCTATGGGCATCTTCTTTTGTTCCATTATTCTCTATGCCCATAGAGCAAAGAGAGATGCCCATAGAGAATAATGGAGCAAAGAGAGATGCCCATAGAGAAAAATGGACCAGAGGATGATGTCCATAGAGAATAATGGAACAGAAGGGAATGCCCAGAGGGTATAATGGGAAGTAAAATGTGACTCGATCAGAACCATCAGACGTATCAAATAAATCCTTAGCAGACATACTCTGCAAGAAAACAATATTAATCCCACGTAACCTGAATTTTAAACATCACCACTGAGCTTGCAGAGTATGTCGGCTAAGGATTTATTTGATACGTCTGATGGTTTGGATGTCAAGTTACAATCTGCTTGTCATTTTTCTGCCTCTGTCAAAAATAACTGTCATTTTTCAACTGTCATTTGTTTGCCAGTGTCAAAAATAACTGTCATTTTTTGCCACTGTCAAAAATAACTGTCATTTTTTTGCCACTGTCAAAAATAACTGTCATTTTTAGCCTGTGTCAAAAATAACTGTCATTTGTTGACTGTGTCAAAAATAACTGTCATTTGTTGACTGTGTCAAAAATAACTGTCATTTGTTGCCTGTGTCAAAAATAACTGTCATTTGTTGCCTGTGTCAAAAATAACTGTCATTTGTTGCCTGTGTCAAAAATAACTGTCATTTGTTGCCTGTGTCAAAAATAACTGTCATTTGTTGCCTGTGTCAAAAATAACTGTCATTTGTTGCCTGTGTCAAAAATAACTGTCATTTGTTGCCTGTGTCAAAAATAACTGTCATTTTTTGCCTGTGTCAAAAATAACTGTCATTTTTTGCCTGTGTCAAAAATAACTGTCATTTTTTGCCTGTGTCAAAAATAACTGTCATTTTTTGCCTGTGTCAAAAATAACTGTCATTTTTTGCCTGTGTCAAAAATAACTGTCATTTTTTTGCCTGTGTCAAAAATAACTGTCATTTTTTTGCCACTGTCAAAAATAACTGTCATTTTTGAACTGTCATTTTTAGCCTGTGTCAAAAATAACTGTCATTTTTAGCCTGTGTCAAAAATAACTGTCATTTGTTGACTGTGTCAAAAATAACTGTCATTTTTCAACTGTCATTTTTTGCCTGTGTCAAAAAAATTTGTCATTTTTTGCCTGTGTCAAAAATAACTGTCATTTTTTGCCTGTGTCAAAAATAACTGTCATTTTTTGCCTGTGTCAAAAATAACTGTCATTTTTGAACTGTCATTTTTTTGCCACTGTCAAAAATAACTGTCATTTTTTGGCACTGTCGTTTTTTGCCTCTGTCAAAAATAACTGTAATTTTTCAACTGCCATTTTTTGGCCACTGTCAAAAATAACTGTCATTTTATAACGATTACTTTTCATGTCATTTTATGCCACTGTCAAAAATTAACTGTCATTTTCTGTCATTTTTTTGCCTGATCAGGAAGGAGGGGTACATCCTCTGGAGGGCAAGTGGTTAAAGGGATTCTAAAGGTTAATTTTTATTTTATAAAATATTAAACATGTCTGTACTTACCTGCTGTGTGCGGTGGTTTTGCACAGAGCAGCCCAGATCCTCCTCTTCTCGGGTCCCCCGCAGGCGCTCCTGGCCCCTCCCACCTGTCGGGTGCCCCGGCAGCAAGCAGCTTGCTATGGGGGCATCCGCTGCTCCGCGTGTCCATTCAAACACGGAGCCGCGGCTTGGCTCCCCCCCCCCCATTGGCTGACTGACTGTGATGGACAGCAGTGGGAGCCAATGGCTCCTGCTTTTTGTGTCAGCCAATAAGGAGGCAGAGGCCTGGGAGAGCCGAGGCTGTATCACGATGAGGCTCAGGTAAGTATGGAGGGGGGGGGGGGTGCTGCACACATATAATACATGAAGGTAAAAAACTTTCAGCCTTTACAACCGCTTTCCTTTTGCTTCCCATTACACCCAATGGCCACTCTCTCCTGTCACTCTCTCCTGTCACTCTCTCCTGTCACTCGCTCCTGTCACTCGCTCCTGTCACTCGCTCCTGTCACTCGCTCCTGTCACTCGCTCCTGTCATTCACCTTCCTCATTCCATACATCACAGCTACAATCCCACATTATTTCAAATGTTACAATCTGTTACTCTACTTGGGGAAATCCTGTAGGAAAGGTGACATTGTTATGTTTCTTAGGATTTGTCTGCAAATGATTTTACTTTTTGCTTCTCATTAAATTCTATGGACATTCCTTTGTGTCATTCACTTGTGTCATTCCATAGAAAACAATAATAATCCTCCTTGATCACAATGCTTAACATCATCACTGAACATGGAGTATGTCTGGATCTATGTGATCTGTCTGATGGTCCTGACTCCATTCTGTCATTCCTTTAACCACCTCCCGTCCGGCCCATGGACATAAACAGCCGAACAGGAGCAGTGCAGGAGCGGGTGAACGTTTATAAACGTCATCTCACATTTCCTGCTTGTGCGCACTGTACGGGACCTCTGTGTGAGGTCCCGGTTCTTGTGATCAGTGATTGGCCAATCGGTGATCACATGACCAGTAATATAAACTGCCGGATGGTGGCAGTGCAGGGGTGGGTTGCCATTTATAAAGGCGCCCACCGTTTTTGACTCTGCGCGCTACCTGGGATCGCTGTGCGTGCTACACCGATTGCTGTACAGGACCTCTGTGTGAGGTACAAATAGATACATTGTTGCAACCGCTATACTTTTTAACGTCAAATATAATAGCAGAGCTCTCTGCAAGGGACAGAAGTAATTAAATGCCGGCCGTAGACGGGACGAAAACCAGCTGATTTTTTTTTACCATTGGTGGTAACGTCGGCCTATTGAACGACCGATTTTTCGGTTTTTTTTAAAAAAAAAACGGCCGGGTTTCGGCCCGTCTATGGTTTGCATTAGCCTTCTTTGCAGATATTTACAAAGCTGAGATAAAACAGTCCATGAATGTGGTAAAGCTTTTAGGAGTACCAATTCTGTTTAACCTCTTCTCGTCCGGCCCATGTACATAAACGGCCCGACAGGAGCAGTGCAGGGGCTGGCGGCTATTTATAAACGTACTCCCACATTCCTTGCCTGTGCGCGCTCCCTGAGAGGGCGCAGCACTGTTATCCGGTGCCCACTGTGTCCTCCGGACACAGCAGAATACTGATCGTTGTACGGGACCTCTGTGCGAGGTCCTGATCATGTGATCACTGATTGGCCAATCAGTGATCACCTGAACAGTAGTAAACAAGATGTCACTTGTGACATCATTGCTTACTACGTGTAAAATCTGTGAATGATCACAGAGGTCACATGGTACAGGGTTATTCATAACAGCCTTGTACCATGGTGACAAGCTGTGACCAATCACAGCTCACACAGTATTTCTCAATGGCTGCAGGAATGCAGCCATGGAGGAGAAATGATTGATTTTACAGCCTTCATGGGTGTAAAAGCAATCAGTGTAAAAAAAAAAAAAAAATAATAAAAATCTTCATCACCCCCCACAAGTAGTACAGTGTCACTGCTAGGGTGATGGTATGCTTAAAAAAAATTAAAAAAAATTATATATATATATATATATATATATATATATATATATATATATATGAAAAAAAAATAATAAAAATGTAAAAAGCGATTAGAAAAATTATAATTTTTGGTTATAAACAAATTTAGGTTTTTTTTTTTTTTTACTAAAAAACACTTTACTAAAAAACACTTTTTTTTCAAAATGTTTGGACTTTTTCATTTATATAGTAAGAAAAATAAAAATCCCAGTGGTGAATAAATACCACCAAAATAAGTTGTTATCTGTCTCAAGAAAATGCTAAAAAAATGTATATGGGTACAGTGTTGCATGACCGCGCAATTGTCATTCAAAGTGTAATAGTGCTGAAAGCTGAAAACTGGCCTGGACAGGAAGGGGGTGAAAATGTCTGGACTTGAAGTGGATAAGTATGTCACTATATCTGGTCTCTGGGAAAGGTTAGTTAGCTGCTGGACACAGATTTGGCTGCAAATACATTCATTGTTTGCTTCCCAATAACCCCTTGACGCCGAGCGGCCGCATATTTGCATGCAATTATAAAATACATATGTGCTGAGTGTGCTCGCCCTGCGCGCTCCCAGCACATATGTGTGCTACTCCCGGAAAGGTCCCGATCTCCCCTTGCAATCAGGACCTTTTCCGATCATGTGATGGCGAATCACGGTGGTCACATGACC